>NC_137042.1:17953167-18080667 GCF_032717465.1 Coenobita brevimanus
CGAATTTAGATCATTTGTGGTCAATGTGGGGACGAACTGGTAGCGGGAGGAGGGAGGGAGAGAAGAGGGAGGGAAGAAGAGAGGGAGGAAGGAGAGTGAGGGGAGGGAAGAAGAGAGGGAGGAAGGAGAGTGAGGGGAGGGAAGACATGGAAGGAGAAGGACAGGAAGAGGATGGGAGAGAGGGAGGGAGGGAGGAAGAAAGGGGGGAAGAGAATTGGGAACGAGGGAGGAAGGGATAGGCTGGGGCTGTAGAATGAGGGGAGGGAAGACAGGGAAGGAGGAGGACAGGAAGGGGGTGGGAGAGATGGAGGGAGGAAGAGAGGGAAGAGAGAACAGGGAAGGTCGAGGGAAGGGGGAAGTTGGGGTAGGTTGGAAGTGGAAGTGAATGAAAGAACTATCTACCTGCGCTACCTGAATGACAACAGGAGATAAAAATGTAAGGCATGATCAAGCGTAGAGTGAAACAGGTAATAAGAGAAATTAGTTGACGTGGGTGTGAAGTGACATAGGATAGGTGAGGAGATGCATGGGTACTCAGGGAAGAAGTGATGCATGACATAGAATGGGCAATGAATGATATAGATAACATTAATAAGTGTTGCTGTTGTTGTTGCTGTTATTGTTCCTATTCTTATTCTTGATGCTATGATGATGATGACGATGATGATGATGACGGTGATATTATTGTTGTTGTTGTTGTTGTTGTTGTTGTTGTTATTATTATTATTATTATTATTATTATTATTATTAATATAAACTCATTTTAATGTGGGAAAGGGAACTAGATGATGATGATGATGATGATGATGATGATGATGATGATGATGGTCATCATCATACTTCTATCTATCTATCTATTGCCAGACGCCTCAATCCCGTTTGGGGTGGCCACAAACAAATCGCCTCCAAGTCGCCCTGTCCCCCGCCATTTCACTGCCCTGCTCCCAACTCACACCCCCCTCTCTCATATACCTCTCCACCCCATCCCTCCATCTCATCCTCGGCCTCCCCCTCCCTCTTCCCCCCTCCACCTCACTCACATACACTCTCTTCGTCAGTCTTTCACCCTCCATCCTCTCCACATGGCCAAACCACCTCAGTGTGTTCCTCATAACGCTTCCTATCACATCCACATCCACACCACAATGCTCCTTTATATCCTCATTCGTCAGCCTGTCTCTCCACGTGACTCCACAGGCTCCTCTTAAATAACTCATTTCCACTGCTCTCACTCTTGACTTGTGTCCTTCCAACAATGTCCAAGCTTCACTTCCGTACGTTAGAGTTGGTATCACAATACTGTCATGTAGTAACTTTTTCACTTCCATGCTCACTTCCCTGTTTCTTATCACTGCTTTCAAAGAACCAGCAACCTTTCTTCCCTGCTGTACCCTTTCAAGCACTTCACCCTCCAAACCTCCATCCTTACTCATCACACTACCCAAATACTTAAACGTACTCACATTTTCCAATTCCTCACCATCCAACCTCGCTGTACTTTCACTAACTTCACCTCTCTCAAAGACCATCACTTTACTCTTCCCTGCATTCACCTTTAGATTCCGTTTCTTACACACTCTCCCAAACTCATCCACCAAGCGTTGCAGCTCCCCTTCGTCTTCACTCAACAACACAGTATCATCTGCAAACAACAGTACAGGGAGTTTCCAAACACTATCCTCTCTCACCAGGGCCACTCCAACATCCACTACCCTACCTTGTACCTCTTTTATTACCCCATCCATGTACAAATTGAACAACCATGGAGACATGACACATCCCTGTTTCAACCCAACTTTCAAAGAGAAAAATTCACTTAGTTCACCATTCACACGCACTGCAGCATTCGCACCATCGTACATACTCTTCACAGCATTCAACAACTTCCCATCTACTCCATATATTCTTAACACTTTCCACAATTCTTGTCTATCCACCCTGTCATATGCTTTCTCCAAATCCATGAAAGCCGCATACAACTTCTTTCCCTTCTCTAGAAACTTTTCCACTAAAGATCTAAGAATGAATATCTGATCTACACAACCTCTTCCCTTCCTAAAGCCTCCCTGTTCTTCTCCAACTAATTTCTCTGTTCTTTCTCTAACTCTGTCTATAAGTATCCTACCATACACTTTTCCTATTATACTAAGAAGACAAATGCCCCTATGATTACCACACACTTCTTTTTCCCCTTTTCCTTTGTACAAGGGAATAATTATACCTGACTTCCAATCCTCCGGGACTCTACCTTCCTCCCAGGCCAACCTGCACATCTTCCACATCCATTCTACTACTATCTCTCCCCCATGCTTCAGCATTTCACCACACACTCCATCAATTCCTGGGGCTTTCCCCGATTTAACTTTCTTCATTGCTTCCACAACTTCTATCCTACTGATTTCTTCCTGTCTTCTCACCTCCCTCCATCTCCCAGCCATTCCCCAGCCACTTATACTCGCATTACTTCCATCCTCTACGTTCAACAATTCCTTAAAGTGTTCTCTCCATCTGTTCACTTTTTCTCCCTTGTCCACTAGTAATCTACCATTTTTATCTTTCACTCCCCTGCTAACTTCACTTCCACCCTGTCTTACTCTTTTCACTTCTCTCCAGAACATTTTCTTACAGTCCCTCCACTTTACACTCAAATTCCTTCCAAATTCCTCATCCACTCTCTTCTTACCCTCTCTTACTAATCTTTTCACCTCTCTCTTTCTTTCCACATATAACTCTCTCTTCCGCCTCTCAACTTCTTCCACGCCCCTATTTCTCATCCATTCATTGTATGCTTTCTTCTTTTGTGCCACAGCCTGTTTCACCTCTTCAGTCCACCACGCTGTTCCTTGCACCCCCCTCCGTCTTCTCTTCCTTCCACACACCACATCACATGCTGCACATATTTCTTCTGTAAATATCTTACACACACCTTCCACGTCTCCCATCTGCTCCAATTCATATTTGCCCAATCGTTCCTCCACTTCTCTCTCATACTCTGCCTTTTTCACATCCTCTTGTAACCTTTCCACTCTCCTTACAACTACTCCTTCCTCTAGTCTTTCCCTTCTTCTATTCCTCCATCTTACTTGCATTCTAATTCTGGCCACCACCAAGTAGTGGTCAGAAAGTCCACTCCCCCAACCTCTATACACTCTTGCATCCTTTACACATCTTCGCATCCTTTCATCCACACACACATAATCAATCATTGCCTTCCTTTCATTCAGTTCACCACCCACCCTTCTCATCACTCGCCATGTATACCTGTGGATCATTTTATGTCTGAAGAGGGTATTGGCTATCACCAACCCCCTCCCAGCACAAATGTCCACTAACGCACTCCCATTCTCATCTATCTCAGCAGGCACACCCCACTCACCAACTATTCCATCCACTTTCACATTCCCAACTTTACCATTCATATCACCAATCAAAAACACTCTCTCATTCCTTCCAAACTTTTCCATGCACACTTCCACATTTGTCCAGAACTCTTCTCTCACTCTTCTAGCACGATCTTGCGTTGGCGCATACACACACACAATCGCCCACATTTGTATTCCAACTTTCAACTTTACCCACACAATCCTTGACCCAACTGATCCATACTGTCTTATGCTCTTCTTCCATCTTTTACTCACAACTATACATACTCCTTCCTTTGCCCTCTCATTCTCACCTACTCCTGCACATATACCCCATCCATACTCCCATTCTCTCACACTTTCTCCTCCCCATTTTGTTTCAGTTATTCCACATACATCCACTTTCGCACCCTCAAGCACCTGGACAATCTCTCTCTCTTTCACCTCATCATTCGCTCCTCTTACAATACTAAAAACATACTTTCATACCCATTTTTGTGTTATCCACCTTCGTGTACATGGAGAGAGAGAGAGAGAGAGAGAGAGAGAGAGAGAGAGAGAGAGAGAGAGAGAGAGAGAGAGAGAGAGGGGGGGGGGAGGTGAACCACAGGACTCTGGCACGTCTAGAAGTCGTACCATGGCCTCTGTGGTCTGGTGTGTGGTGCTCCAATAGCTTATTCTGCACTCTCCTCAATCACAGCAGACGGCAGAGGCACATGTGAGGGTGGGGAAGGCTAGGGCACAGAGGGCTAGGAGAGCTGGGAGGCCTAGAAGGATAAGGCCCGACGCTGGGGAGGAGAATGAGTGGAGAACTGCCTGTGTGGGAGGTAAGGAGAGGGAGCAGTGAGAGTTTTTGGAGAGAAGGGACAGATCGGCAGTAAGGAAATGGTGGTGGGTAGTGAGAGTGATGTGGGACCAGTAAGTTGTAGACTGTGATACTGGAAGAGGGGTTGAGGTAGGTGTCAGGAGAAAAAAGCTTGGCCGAGGGGCGAAGAGATGAAATTGTGGCAAAATGTGGGAAGAGTGACTGATTGGGTGTAAAGGGTTGAAGATGCGGTATATTGTGGGACTGTGAGTGGGGATAAAAGAATGAAAATGTGGTGAGTGTGGGAAGGGATGAGAGGCTCGTGAGGGTGTGAGGAGACCACGATGTTGCATACTGAGGGAGGAGGAAGAGTAAGTGGGAATGTGTGATGATGAGATGACAGGCTGTAGGAGAGGAAGAGTGGTTGGTGGTGATGAGGGAATAAGGTAGTGACAGACTGTGGGACTAGAAGAATGGATGGAGGTTATGTGAGGAAATGAAGATGAGGGTAAGTTCGGGGGGGGGAAGAGGGTTTGGCGGGGGTGTGAAGGGATGTCAGGCTGTGGGTTGGTGATGGTGTTAAGGAGGGGAAGGAGTATCTAACTGTGGGGAAGGATGGGAGCAGAATGTTTTATAGGGATTGCAAAATGACAGGTTCGTTAGAATGCTGATCAGAAACAAAAAGGAAGATGGAAGTGGAGGAAAAGGGAAGGGAGATTGAATGAGCGATTTATTGGTATGTTGGTGAGCGACGAAGGAAGTGAGCAACAGGGATAAAGAAACAGCAAATGGGGGGAAATTAGGATACAGAGTGGGGAAAGAAAAGTCTGGGACAAGGAGGAATAAATATGACAACGTGTGCAACCAGGAGGTGAAACCGTGAACGACCAAGTAAGTGAAAAGTGGAAACAAATGGATATAAGAGAGGAGTTAGATGCAGGACGAGAGAAAATGGCAGTAAACTTAAAAAGGTCGATGACGTCTTTTCGCTTTATTCTTTCTGTCTTCTAACGATTTCATTTAGCATTAGGAACAAGTAATTTGCGGGCGTCTGTAACACTTTCACTGCAATTTTTTGAAGATGATCGTCTGGTGGCAGCAAGAAAAAAAAATTAAAAAATCGTCTCAATGAAAGGGTAAAAGGAAATATGGAAGACAAGGCCAAGTAGCTGCAGGGGAAAAAAAAAGAAAGAAAAAAAAAAAAAGAAAATGGCTGTTGATAAGAGTGTGGGACGTTTAACATAGAACAGGATGGAAACTGGGGAGGTTAGTATTTTCATGTCTCTGTGTCTTCCTGTCTGTCTGCGGTATCTATCTATCTGTCTGTCTATGTATATATGTACGTATGTAAAATGCATGTAACATTCTAGCAATGCGCACGGAAATAAAGCAAGCATAAAGCGCGCGCACGCACACACACACACGCGCACGCACACACACACACACACACACACACACACACACACACACACACACACACACACACAAATATAACAGAGTAACACATAACGTAGGCACAGTGACTTACTTTGGTGATGGCCGGGGAGGGACTGGAGGTGTAGGGCGGTACGTCATCCTGAAACAACACACACTGTGAGTCAATACACCTCACTACACACGTACCGTACAAAGATACAAGATGTTGCAGCAAACAGGGTGGTTAACACATCACGGTATTGACAAACACATGTTCTTATCTACCTCCTCCCGCTATTGATATCTTTTGGTAGCAGTAGTTGTAGTTGTAGCCCCAGGTTCATCTGAAACGTGAACCCATTGGATTGCAGAATGAAGCTGCCTTTCTCTGGCAGTCCACCATCCCTCTTTTGGGGGTAAGGCGGGAGTTAAGAGACATCTGTATAATAAAGGAGCCGCTCTGTTTTATCGGTGCTACTACATGACGATGTCCCTCTCCAGCACCGATATCTGTCAATGTGAGGAACTGCAAAATAGTGTAACATGATATTCCCTCCTTGTATCTCCTTCATTATTAACCTCATCATCATCGAGATCACGACCAGGATCAGCTTATTTCAGTACAATGCAGGATACACGCTCCTCCTTGTATCCTGTTTCATCATTGTTCAACATACACAAATATCCTATCTGCACATTGTTTACCTAGCCTCCCTTATAACCAGTCAGTGTCTTGGACAGAGCAGTGTGGCATTCGTATTCATTACTTGTTTCAGCCTCATTCATTTCTTATCTTCGTCGCGTTCTGTGTGAGTGTTGAATTACAGTAATCTTCGTGGTACGCTACTAGATTTCTGGCCAAATGTAGTGTCTTGGATGTTATATGATATTCGTACTCTTGATGTTATATTCCTTCTCAACTGCATGGGTGTCCTGGAGACCAAGTTACATTCTATAATAATCAGTTATTATAATCCTGGTTAGCAGTACTGGATGTTGTGGAGTGACAGTCCTTTTCCTGGTCAGTTTTTACATTCCTTGTCAGCTGTGTGGGTGTCGTGGAGTGACAGGGGCCACCACCGCCTTGTTCACATTCTCTGCACGTCCTCCGTCCAGGGGACCACGGACACACGGCTCACTTATTAACGCTACCCTCACATGTGCGCAGACTTGGGTTAAAAAGGAAAGGCAACATTCCTCGTTCTTCACTCGCCAGAATTTCGACACTTCCTCTTCAGCTTTATATGCCACGTTATTCTCTCTCTCTCTCTCTCTCTCTCTCTCTCTCTCTCTCTCTCTCTCTCTCTCTCCTCATTTGAAGCTGAGCAGCTCCACTTTTACTTGCCTTATTGGTATGCCTATCACAACACATTTGCTGCTACACCAGACTGATGCTCATCCAATTAAACTGTGAACTCCTCTGCTCCTGACTTGCTTTTCTGCACCCTGGATCAACACAACTACTGGTGAGCTGACACGCTTATTCTGGCGTCTTGGATGGTCTCTGGTCGACGGAAAAATTTACTGAAAATTTTCCTGCCAACATTGGAATGAGTGTAAAGAAAGTGCATCAGAGTAAAAATGCCTAATGTTCGTAAAGCATCATCATTATATTCATGATAATGTTTGTGTGTCTTATTACTGCATTTTTCTCAGTTTAGCGTTGAAGTATTATAGAAAAAGTTATCTGTTAAAGCTCATCATAAACTAAAAGAAGTTTCCTTCAGTCCCACACTCTCAAAATGATATTCCTCAATAAATCCTGCTCCCAGCTATGACATTTTTGGTGATAATTTTGCGCGGCCTGCTAATTTCCTGGTAAGCACACATTAGGCCACACCGACCCACAATTTGGCGGCCGAGCGACGCCTCGCGCTGATATTGATGTGGGGTGACGGGGGAAGGCTGGAGTGTGTTTAGGGGAACCGGAGGGGTTGGAGGGGGAGTTGGGTACTGGAGGAGTGGGAGGATAGAGCAGAAGGGTTGGAGGGGAAGAAGGGGGAGTAGCTTGGCTGGTATGCTTGGAAGAGGAGGGGGAGTAGCTAGGCTGGTATGCTTGGAAGAGGAGACGGGGTGTTGGAGAGAGGAGGGGGAGTAGGGGACGACTTTCGTGGGACTGGAGTAGGCGTGAGTGTGGGAGCAGCTTGGGGAAGAGAGTGGTGAGAAAGTGAGGGTGATGGTGAGAAAGTGAGGAGGATGGTGAGGGACTGAGGATAATGATGAGGGATTGAGGAGGGTGATGAGGGACTGATGAGGGTAGTGAGAGAGTGATGATGAGAAATTTATGATCAAACACTGGCCAAGTAGGCCCATCAACCTCAGGCAAGCAACTGCCATTGCAGGAATATCCCCTGCAGAGAAGTGATGTTCCCTTGCGGATAACAGTGCCTTACCACAGCGCGGTGCAGGGAATAGTGTGGAGGTTTGGCTCCTGGATGGATGTGGTAGCCACATAACCAGATCACAGGGTGAAGTGGGGTTCCACTTCACCCTGTGATCTGGTTATGTGGCTACCGCTCAGCGTTGTAAATGGCTTCCTGGGTTACAGATATCCAATAGGCTTGTCACATACTGTACAGCCACATGACGTGGAAAGAGGAGCAACAAAAGTGGCAGGAAGGAGAAAGAGAAGTAGGAAGAGAGAAGGGCAGACGCAAAGGTACGGGTAGAATGAGAAACGGAAAGAAAGAAGTGGGAAGCACTGCACGAAGTGAGTGGATGACGGTCATGCCCACTTACCATCTGGGAAACCATGGCAAGAAAAGACTGGTAATGAAGTGATGGTAAGTGGGAGTGAGAGGACAAGTGAGGGTGTGATGATGGGGAAATGAGGAGTGGCGCTAATGGTGTGGATGGGTGTGAGAAGAGACCATAAGGAAGGAGGAAGATGCTGCAGTAGTGTGAGTGAAGGACAGGCATCTCACCGCAGCAGAATCAACCTTCTCACTGTCGCTTCTTTTCTCGTATTTAACTCCAACTATGGCCAGACAATAATATTCATCTGAGAGTGAGTCATACAAGCCCAGGCCATTAATACTTCTGCCGCTAACCCTCCACTGGTCAGGACAACTTTATTACTTTGTTCCGTCCAACGCCAAACATTTCTAGTCAGCCGGGTGAGTCATAGGAACCTGAAGGAGATAGCACACCACTTATACCAGCTGTACCAAGGCATATGTGTAAATATTCCGCAATGGGCAACCTGTTCACATGCTTTTTTTTTTCTTTTCATTAAACAGAAATGGTGAGAAGTTACTAATTTCAAATAATCTCTCTCTCTCTCTCTCTCTCTCTCTCTCTCTCTCTCTCTCTCAACACTAATACTTTTAATTCAGATAACAGAAAATTTATATAATGAGACAATAAATAGATGACTGCACACACACACACACACACACACACACACACACACACACACACACGTAGAGAGAGAGAGAGAGAGAGAGAGAGAGAGAAACTGTCTATAGAGAAGGGTATGGTGGTGAGGGCGACGGGTGTGAGGGTGGCATGAAGGAATGTGGGGGAGGTGACAGGAATGCGTGGTGGGAGGGGAGAGTGAGTGTGTGAGGGACGCTTGGGAGTGAGGGATGTGAAAGACGCGTCAACCCTTTCACTAGGATGGCTTTTGACATTTCATTCTTGCTGCCTACTGACGATTCCACTGACGGAAAACTGCACCATGTACCCTCTAACTCGGAAAGTCTCACCAAGTCTGAATAAAAAAAGTTTGAAAATAGCAAGAACAAAATGAGAAATCGGTCTCTGGAATGAAGTACTTGAAATCGGTCTGTGGAATGATGTACTTGATTCCACTGCAAATGATGTTTTTTATTCTGTGTTCTTGCTACCACCAGGAGATGATATTGCACGAAGGAGGTACTAAAAACATAAAGGGTGAGATACAACCTTCAAAACCCCTTCGCTAACAGAGATCTTTCCTGAACTCGAATCAAATCTGACGTTAGGTATGAAATTTTAAAAAGATGTAGCGGTAAAAGACGTGTCGCTGTTGTTTTTGTGAACCGAAGAAAATTATCCAATGTTAGCTGGAAAGTACTACAAAATATTTAATTCTAGGCCAATATGGTGGTGTGAATAATATTATGACATAGGATTTTCCTGATCATAATAAATTTCCCTAGTATTAACCGAAATATAATTCAAAGTTGTAATTTTGATCTAAAGGTGAAGGAAAGCTTGGAGGATTGGTGGAGGAAAAAGGAGTAGAGTCAACCAGGAATTAAATTGGAAAAGAGGGAAGGAAGAGGAGAAGAAAGGTGTATTTGTGAGTAAATATGGACAGTAAGGTGAAAGGAGAGAAGGAGGGAGGGGGTAGGCAAAAAAGGAGTGGAGGAGGTGAAGATGGGCGCGAGTGATGAGAGAGAGAGAGAGAGAGAGAGAGAGAGAGAGAGAGAGAGAGAGAGAGAGAGAGAGAGAGAGAGAGAAGACAGTGAATAGAGGAAAAGTACCATGATGGATGGGTGGGAACAAGATGAAAGTTGAAGATACAGTAAGACATGCGAGAAAAATGGATAAAAACTACTGACGGAATGAATAAATAAAAGTGAAAAGGAACTGGGTAAAAGTGGATGGACGGAGGGATGGACGTCAGCGAAGTGAAGTGGTTAGAAGGGAAGGGATGCGTCAGGTGTGGGAGGAGTGGGTGGGTGGGTGAAAGGGTGAGAAGGGTGGGGGAGGGTGGGTGAGGAGGCGTGAGGGTGGCTAAGTGGGTGGGTGAGTGAGTGAATGGGGCAGGACGTAGGGGTGGGAAGGTAGGTTGGTGGGTGAATGGGTTAAGGGGACCGGGTGGGTAGGTGTGTGGGTGGTTGAGGAGGGTGAGTGGGTGAATGGATGAGAAAGGAGGGGGTGCATAAGTCGGCGGGTGAGGATGGAAAGGCTGAGTGGGTAAGTAGGTGGTGTGACGACTGAGTGGGCAGATAATAAGAAATAAGGTGGCTGGGGAGGTGGGTGGATGAATGATACGGGAGGGGGCAAGCAGATGGGTAGGTGGGTGAATGAGTGGGAAGGGAGGGGATGGGTAGGTGTTTCGGCGAGGATGGAATGGGTGAGTGAGTAGGTAGGTGTGTGGACGACTGAGTGGGTAGATGATGAGAAATGAGGTGGTTGGGTATGGGAATGTAGGAAGATAGGTAGGTGGGTGGATGGAGGTGGGTAGGTGAATGAAGATGGAGAGGATGGGAAGTAGGTGGGGGGGGGTGCTGAAGAGAGGGGAGGGGGCGGGTAAAGGAAGGGGAGGTGGGGAGGTGGGAAGGGCGTGAGGGAGAAAGTGAGAGTGAGGTTGCGTGTGGCGATGGTGGTGGGAGCGTGGAAGAGAAGGACAGGGTTACGAAACTGCCGAATATATTAGTAATCTGCGTGTCCTTGTGGCGAGGTGACGCGTGAGGGGGAGGGAAAGGTGAGGGGAGTGAGGTGAGGGGAGGGAGACGGAAGGGGCGTATGGGCAGCTAGGGAGGGAGGGAGGGAGGGAAGAAGGATGGGAGGGAAGGTAAGCAGCCATATTTGCGTGGGCTCATCTGGTCCCATATCATCGTCCCCTTCTCTACAAATTCTGACTATTGTAACTTATTTAACTCTCATACGTTACCTACTGATTTTTTTTTTTTTACTGACGAACCTTTAAGTAAAATACAAGAGAATCTCCATATGCTGAAGTGTTCGCTCTGCTTGTCGTGGCTCATTTCCCTACACTTCATTTATTTCCCTGATGATTATGACGATGGAGGTGATTTATTATTATTACAGTATTATTATTACTATTATTATTATTATCATTACTATTACTATCACTACTCCTGGTCCAGACATTCCCTAGATAAAGTAACTTGTAATAGAACAACATACAGTCAAGTAAGAGGATGAACTGGCAGAGAAAAGGTGCTGAGGGACTTCTTTAAAAACAGGAAAATACGGCTAAACCATTTCAGTGAGTTTATCAGATTACGATATTTCATTTTCACTAACTGCACGCAACTGTGTCCAACTGGGAGAAGGCATGTATGGTGATAGGGCTAAACACAGTGTATACAAGCCACCGACAGCTCTGGTTGGTCTTTGCAATCATATGCTGGTTAATGCCTGACGATTTTACTTAGCAAACAAAAACCCTACATGATCAATGGTTTAAAGAAAGATAGGGTAAGAACCGCACTGATTGACAGATAGATAGACTGATATAGACAGATAGACAGATAGATTAACAGATAAGTAGATATATGTTAGATAGATAAAAGGATAGACAAAACAAACAGGAAGATAGACAGACAGATGAATATTTATTAGGTGAGGGATAAAAGATGTCTTTAACCGAGGAAGACAGATAATGTATTCAATTACAATAGAAAGAAAAGCGTCAAAGAAAGAGGGTGAGGTGTGGAAGGGAAGGAGAAGGAAGGAACGAAGGAGAGATAAGAAGGAAAGGAGGAGATGGAGGGAGGAGAAAGGAGAAATGGGAGAGGGGGGAGGGACGGGTGTATGGGAGCTGAGTGGGATAATGCGTAAAGAAGCTACGTGATGAGAAAACGTGAGAGAGAGAGAGAGAGAGAGAGAGAGAGAGAGAGAGAGAGAGAGAGAGAGAGAGAGAGAGAGAGAGAGAGAGCCATGAGAGGTAAAACAATAGAAATTTACGCCATAAGGAAGAAGTGAAAGAAATACAGATATGGATGTGGCAGAGACCTGTCAATGGAGGACATCAGCAAGGAATTAAGATCAAGTAAAAAAGCTCAGTAAGTGACCAACACCGGCAGAAGAAATGTTCATAAAGATGGGTAAAAGTCCTACTAATTTATTATTTTCAGGTCATATTAATCAGCACAGGGTAAGACTTCTCAACAGCAATGGTAAGATACAGCTTTAAGTAAACCTTTAGCTACTTTGGGGCGCTCCTAGACTGAAGATAATAGTCTGAAGTCAGCAGAATGAACTTCAAGCGGCGTCCTCTGATTGAAGAAGTACTGAGAGAGTAAATATGGGGATGTGTCAGAGGTATATGAACAGAGGCTATACGGCAAGGAAGTGTGGAGGCACGCACTACAAAAGAGAAATAGCAGAGAAAAACTGCATGAACATGAAAATGACAGTAACCGTAAACAGGGAGAGAGAAAATGTGTCGGAGGCCAATTAATAGAGGACACAAGACAAGGAAGTGTGAGGAGAGGAAGGAGAAAGCTGATGCAAATATAGGCATGTGGGAGGCCAGTCAGGGAAGGACACGGAAGGGACATGAGATGGGCCTGGAAGCCACCAAACAGGCATGTGAAAGGGTCTGAGAGACACCATTCAGGGGCGTGAGAGGGGCCTGAGAGACAGGAACGTGAGGAGGGGCCTGAGAGATAACATACATGGCCTGGGAGAGGCAGGAATGTGAGGAGGGTCTGAGAGACACCATACAGCGGCGTGAGAGGGGCCTGAGAGACAGGAACGTGAGGAGGGACCTGAGAGATAACAAACATGGACGTGAGCGGGACTTGAGAGAGACAGGGACGTGAGAGAGGGAGCTGGGAGAGAAAGGATTGTGAGGGGGGGCTCGAGAGACACCACACAGGGAGAAGAGAGAGAGACAACATTGAAACGCACCAAATGTTAATGAGAGAGGGGGTCTGAAAGCCACACCAGACAGGGACGAGGGGGGGGGGTAGAGAAACTCCAAACAGGAAAGTGGGGCATACGGGAGTAAGGGGAATGAGGGGGAAAGGGGGGCTGAGAAAGACAGTGCCATGCGGGGGACTGAGAGACAATAAATAGTCATGTGGCGGATTAAAAGAGACAGGGATTTGAGGGAGACTAAGACAGCCTGATGAGGACTTGAGACAAATTTAGCAAATCCGTAAAAGAGGGGTTAAGAGAAACGAAGATATAACAGGGGCTTGAGAGACACCAAACAGGGACGCGAGGGGCCTGAGACATCGTGAGGAGGCCGGAGAGAGACATGGACGTGAGGGGGTGTGGGGCGTGGGACATCGTGAGGGGGGCGGGAGACAACAGGGTCCCGGGGCCACCATTACGTGCCAATGAGGGGCCGCGCTGGGATTTATAGAGGCAGTAAATTTATTATGCCCAGGAAACGTGTGTTTTAGCGCCAGATGATCCAAAGCTGAGGGAAAATTGCTCAATCTATAATGTATCTTTGCCCTTTGACTTGCCTCGATAAATACTAGTAATTTGACAGTAATGGCCATTGGACTTTGAAAGTGATGAATTATTTTTCCATAACTTACCAAGCTTCCTAAAAAAAAAAAAAAAAATTGCTAGAGTCAGGAGCAATGCTACGGTAAGAGAATACTCTACAGAAGAAATGCTACGGTAAGAGAATACTCTACAGAAGAAATGCTACGGTAAGAGAATACTCTACACCTGTCGATGGAAAGGGCAGTTAGGGGAATTGCATACACATGACACTTGTGCTTGTCACGACCGTTTCCTTTTCCATGGAGGGGTAAAAGTTTGATATCTGTAATTCTTAATCAATCTCCCCCCCCCCCATGTTTAGTATGCTGTCATCTGCTGCGATTATTAGTGTCCCTCTTAATCCTGTCATATTTACTAACTTTCTATGTACCACACACAGAATAAATATAAGCAACGTTTCTGGAAAAAAAAAAAATTCACTAGCACGGAAAAATGTTGCGTAAAGTGGGTTCCTTGTCTGGTGTTTCACTCGCCACTGCCATGTTCAGATGAGCTGGATATGCTGCATTAGTATCGTTTTACATCCATTATACAGCGATCGAAATTTCTGATACACATTACACGGATTAAGGTGTGACCCATGTGTAGCAAAAAAAAGTGATACGTGATATGACCTCGGGCACAACTCTAACCAGAAAGCCTAACGAGACTCCGCAACAAATTCAAACATGCGATTTCCCTATGATGATGAAAGTTTGCATACGACAGGGCTCAACTACATACAAGGTGTTCCATATGGCATTAATAGTCTTGATATCCGGTCTACAGCATCAACATTATGGCTACATCTGCAACTCCATAACAAAACCCAGTGTTCCAAACAGTCTTACCCACTCTATGCTTTTGACTGGCAATGTAAGCCGAGATGAAAGGAGTACCCGGCTAATTTTCTTATTAGACTTATTGGGATAGTAATTAGTTACCTTAATGCCGGTAATCAGACGCAGAATAATCGCCAAAAATTAAAATATGAATAATTTCCAAGCTTGATAATCTTTTCCCCCACGCAAGAAATTATCGTCCTTAGTATTTTATGATGGCTTGATAGATTTTTGTCTTTCTTTAGTTATTCTCTGTTAAGAATACCTGTTCTGAACATTCCACACTTAATACAAATCTCTCTCAAAGTAGCTGCTTACGCCCTGCCTTTTCCACCAACGTTCCCCCTTTCTTCTCCGTTTTCATTTCTTCACTCCGTCTCTCCCGCTCTTCCTCACATTCCTCCCTCCTCTTTCCCTAGACCTCTTACCTTACACAACCCCTTTTCTATCCTGTAAACCCCCCTTCTCCACCTAACTCCTCCTCTCTTTCGTCCGTACACATGATGCCTCCCTGTTTTCGTAATCCCCCCTCGGTGAAGGTAGGAGAGAGTTTTTAATCAGCTTCTTGGCCCCCTCCTCCCCCCGTCCTGTCTCTCCTCCTTACTTTCCTCCCATATGCCCTCCCTTCTTCCCTCCCTGCCTCCCGCCCTACCGAGAGTTCGTGAGTAGCAGCTCCCAAATGACGGGTCGGGAGGAGTGTTTGATTCACCCACGATTTCAGCCTTTTTTTCCTGCTCTCTCTCTCTCTCTCTCTCTCTCTCTCTGTGTTTCTCTGTCTTTGTTTGTCTGTCTGTCTGTCTGTCTGTCTCTCCCTCTCTCCAGCTCGTGATCAGCACCACCAAATAGCGAGTGATGGGTCTGTGTTTGATTAACCCTGTAACCTCCCCTACCTTCCTTTTCCACCCCTCTGTGTGTCTCTCTGTCTCCCATACTTCCCTTCCCCTCTCTCTCTCTTCCCTACCTTCCCCCTCTCCCTTTCTCTCCTTCCTGCCTTCCTTATTCTATACCTCTTCCACATCTTCTCCTTTTCCCTATCTCTCTTTTCTTTCTTTCATATTTTTTGCTTACATTTCCCCCTTCTCTCACATCTCCTTTTCTACTACTTTCTGTTCCACTCTCTGTATCATCCCTACCTCCCTCCCCTGTCGTCTGCTCATTCCTACTCCTCTTTTCTTCCTTCTTATTACGTCTCTGCGTTTCTCCCTTCATTTTTTCTCTCCATTCCTTCTCCACAATAATTTCTGCTTCTTGTCTGCTAAGTCTTTGTTCGATTTTTTGTTTGCTATCATTTTTTTTTTTACGACAATGTTTAATGTTATACCAATTCACTTATTTTTTTTTTTTCCGCGTTCCTTGCATCCCAGCTTATGTTCTGTCTGTGTGTCTGTCAGTGTTCCTGTCTGTCTATCGGTCGGTCAATCAGTCTGTATGTCTGCTTCTCTATATCTGTCTGTCTGCCTGTCTTTTTTTGTTCTCTCTCTCACTGGTCTGGCCGTAATGGATGCCGGTGTAATGGGGTTTAATGAAGGAGACACAGTGGTATTAATTTGGCCGGGGGGACTGGGTTAATCAAACACTCTCGCCATCACCTCACGATTAGGAGAGAGAGAGAGAGAGAGAGAGAGAGAGAGAGAGAGAGAGAGAGTAGTTCGTCAGACAATAGAACCATTACGTTGCCCAAGAGATGACCCCCTCCCCTTCTTCTTTACCCCTTTCTCTCTCTCTCTCTCTCTCTCTCTCTCTCTCTCTCACTCTCTCGTGCTTTACTATCGTGTTCTTAAGCATTACTGATTCATAACCTTATGCCGATGATATTCTCCCGTGACATAATAATCTCGTCCACTGTAAGCAAAATGAAATATTTACATCACAATTTTGTAATGAAATGCCCAATGAATCTAGCTATTTTCTCACTTTCTTATAAAATTTCCCTCAATTGAATGACGTCTTTTCTTGCAGTATGAATGCCATGACAAATTTTTACCATTGCAGTCAAAGAGTCAAAGTTCCATTGATTCTTGCGTAAGGTTTTCCGTAGAAGCTGTTTAGTTTACCGCCTTTCTCCTACTGGCTCGTAGTCGTGAAGTTCATAGGTCCAGACTTTACGGTTACCACAATATCACCTACCTAAAATTCCCTGCGAAATCGTTCATGGAGCAAACTGAGCATAGGAGGGTTAATATTAAGTCTCCTCCACCTAGCAAGGACCGTATCCTCTGTGTGGTCTGTGTATCTACGTAGCTGTGTGTATCTCTCTCTCTATCTCTCTCTGAACCTCCCAACCTCCTCAATTTTTCTTTCCCATACACCGTTCCATTATCACCCTACCCCTTCCCCCTCCCCCCCTCCCGCCCATCCCATACTTCCCCACTTAGCTGGTTGATCATGTTTCTCTCTTAAAAACTTTCTTCCGCAGTGATATTATCTCTCTGTCTGTCTGTCTTACACACACAGACACACACACACACACACACACACACACACACACACACACACACACACACACACACACACACACACACACACACACACACACACACACACACACACACACACAGACACACACACACACACACACACACACACACACACACACACACACACACACACTCACTCACTCACACACACACACACACACACACACACACACACACACACACACACACACACACACACACACACACTTTCTAGTCCACCTCCTTTCAGGGCTATTACACTTTTCAGTCTTCCGAGTTTCCTTCACCTTCCCTTTCTTAGGCATTACCATACTCTCTCTTCTCATTTCTTCCACTTCCTTACCTCCATTTCTCTTACTTGTTGTTCCCTTTTTTATATTAATCGTTTCACTAGGACGGCGCTTTTTACAGAATGGTTCGTCGTTGCTATCTGTAGACGATGTTACTTAGTGATATTTGCAGAGCTGGAAGTGTTATATTCACCACAGCCTTCATTATCTCCTTGTTTAAAAGAGGATTTCCGTGAGTTGTATACAATATATTGGAGACAGCGAAAGTAATAGAAAAAATAATGACCGTCTCGGATTGTAGATTTAATTATGTATATGTTATTAATGTAATCTAATGCGTTTCTCATACATTCTCTGGATGCTGTTTTGATTGCATTATGTGTATTCGTGTTTGTGTTCCAGTTATTGTGTAAAAGTGTGTGTGTGTGTGTGTGTGTGTGTGTGTGTGTGTGTGTGTGTGTGTGTGTGTGTTTCTAACAGACGATGAAAGTTGCCAAAGATTTTATATATTCGTGTCTGTGACTCTGTGAGCTCGTAAGTGTGTGTGTGTGTGTGTGTGTGTGTGTGTGTGTGTGTGTGTGTGTGTGTGTGTGTGTGTGTGTGTGTGTGTGTGTGTGTGTGTGTGTGTGTGTGTGTGTGCGAGCGAGCGCTTTCCTATGCGTTTGTATGAGTGTTCGTTCAGATATGATTGTTGAGTATTAGTACGCCTTAAAAAAAAAAAAGGAAATGAATAATATATGCATGTATGCCTATGTGCGTATTTTGTCTGTGTGTGTATTGTGCTTGCGTGTACATGGCATCCTTGGCTGTCCTTCCGTGTGTGCGTGTCAGTACTTATATGTGCATGTGCGTGTACTGGCTAGATTATTTATGAGGTAATGTGAAAGTGTGTGCGTGTGTCAGTGCTCGTGTATGTAAGAGTGTGCGTGTGTGTATTTGTGCTTTACTGTGCGAGCATGTTTGGTGTGTGTGTGTGTGTGTGTGTGTGTGAGAGAGAGAGAGAGAGAGAGAGAGAGTATAGTATGGAGTATATGGTGGAGTGTATGGTGGGAACGGGGTCGGTGCAGGGAAAGGCGAGACCCCTTAATAGTCCAATGAGGCAGGGAGACTGATACCCGAGCATAGGCAGGGGGTGGGGGGGAGAGGAAGGGGATGTACGAGATGGAAAAGGAAGACGAGGAGGGGAAAGACAGAAAGATGGTGGGGAAGTAGGCGGAAACGACGGAGGGGGGCAGGAGGGGGAGTGGACAGAAAGGGGATGAAAGGAGAGAGAGAGAGAGAGAGAGAGAGAGAGAGAGAGAGAGAGAGAGAGAGAGAGAGAGAGAGAGAGAGTATGGACAGAAACTAATAATTCTGATAAGCCTAGAAGATAAGATATGTACCCGTCTGAATAAGTTGACAGAGAATCTGAAAGAGAACAGGGGAAGAGAAACGATATGAAGCGACAGTAATTATTTTGATATGCCTTCAAGATTCAAAGCACATTAAATCTCATATGAGTAATCTGACTATGATAATCAAGGGGGATGGGGGCAGTGAGGGGATTTATGTCAGCTCTGTCTAACCCCTCCAGTTCGTAAGGTCTCTAATTAGCTAGATAAAAGAATATGAAAGAAAAAAAACAGAACAAAATGCGTCATCTTACTGAAGGAGTGAAAGGTCTATAAGAATCACGCAATGTTCGACAGGTATGAATAATTTGGGTACGTAAATGAAGGGGTGGGGTAACTGGCAAGAGATATTACTGTCTCTGATACGCCTATAGCATCACGTATTAATGTTTGTTTCATAAAAATAATTTGTTATGACCGTGAAAAAAAGAGAAGGGGAGAGGAGGGACGGGAAAGGAGAGACAATAAGGCGAGATGTTAATGATTCTGATATGCCTACGAGAGTTACCTTATGTTCATCCCATAAAAAGAATTTGTGTATGACAGTGATAGAAAGGGAGAGGGTCGGAGAGAAGGAAGAAGTTAACCTTTCCAGTACCATAACTTGGTTTTCTTATTCTAAGAATCTTCTGTTGATTATAGTCAGCTTAGAACTGAATTCTCGAATTGGAGGGGATAGAAATCTTCAATAACCCCTCCACTACCCCGACAGAATGAGTCATTCCTAAACTGAATAAAAAGTTGAACTAAATTAAAATTTCGCTTACGGCTCAGGGGATTCATGATTCTGATATGCCTAAGAGGTTTACGTTATGTTCGTCCAAAAAGGATACTCTGATTATGACAATAAAGCCTTGAATACCGAATGACAAAAAAAGTCTGAATAATGTAAGGATGATCATGATAGCGTGAAAGTAAAAGTTTTTGAGAGAAACAAGGGACAACATAGACAGGCACTAATAATACTGATACCTAAAAAGATTTATGCTACGTTCATTCAGAAAGATAATCTGAAACGGACAATGACAAGGAGAGAGATACGACTGGAGGAGAGAGCCTATGAGGAGACACTTATGATTCTGATAAGCCTAAAAGACTCACTGTATGTTCGTCCAAGTAGTATAGTTTAAGGAAGACAATGAGGCCAAGAATATCAAATGAATGAGAAAAACAAGTTGCGCAAAGGAGTAAGTGATCCAGCCAGCCAGGAGTGGGACTGACTAATAAAGACCAGAGTCGTAGCCCGCACACGGACAATGGGCTATGGTGTCCGGCTAAGAGGCGAGATAAGGCACATAAAGCCACTTCACCCTCACCCCCTCACCCACCTCGTATGTCCCTGGCCTCCGCTCGTAAAGTTGGTCAACCTCATAGGGGAATGGAGTGTGGGGGTGGGGACATTGGAAGGGATGGGAGGGAGGGTAGAGAGAGAAGAGGGTGTCTGAAAGTGGTGGGGTAACACTGGGGGGTCTTACGCCCCCTCTCATGCCCTGTCGCCTCTCGCCTCTCAAGGTGCACCCATACGAAATCGCCCAGCTTAATACAAACTCGTTGACCACGATAAAATTTACATCGTTGTACTACTGTTGTTTCTAGACGGTTTTATTCAACTACGGAAAGAATTTCTGATTTTCAATTTTCAGTGGTCAATGAAATAACCAAAATTACTTGCACTAATTCACACAGACACACACACACACACACACACACACACACACACACACACACACACACACACACACCGCTCGCTGGTGCAGTGGTAACGCTCTCGCTTGCCAACTGGTGGACGGGAGTTCGCGCCTCGCTCAGGTTGCGAAAAGTTTCACTGACGAAGTGGGTGGTTACTGTCCCCCTTGAGCAAGGGGATGGGTGTGTGCGTGTGTGAAGGTCACAGCCTTGCCCTTAGATCGGACTATATGAGCTCTCAGCTCCCTTCCGGGAGGGTAAAAAGCTGACGATCACGACCATCAAGTGATCCTGACCGACCCGGTGAATTACACACACACACACACACACACACACACACACACACACACACACACACACACACACACACACACCGCAGAGCATAGCACAACAAAGCCCCTCACGACTCCCACCCAAAGAACCCGTCGCTTTAGTATGCAAATATCCGTCGACAAATTACCGATCCATTACTAGAGCTCCAATATTCTCACCCACGACCCCCTCTCCAGCCAATCACGACCCAGCACCGCGAAAGAGCAGAGTTTCTATTGGCTCCCCGGGGTGACCTAGATACCCCAGTCCGTCTTCCCGGGGCTTTATTTACCTGGGATAATGAGCGGGTTCTCTGGGGGGACACGGGGAGGTGAAATATGAACTATGGGGCTCAGGGGAAAGGTGGATGAGTTGGTTCCGCCCAAGCCATCTCGATCCCCCGGCACCGCAATTATGAAGGGCAGGGACGCTTTATTTAAATCAATACTCCGTGGCAGAGCGAGCGGGGTGAACAGATGGGTGGGTGGAATGGCAGAGCGGGGAAGAAGAGCTGGAGACACTGAAAAGGTAAAACGGAATTAAAGAGTGGAAAAGTAAAGCAGAGGAAGGTTATAGAGAATGGGAGGAAGCACAGACAGCTGTTGCGGGAATGAAAAGAAATTATGAAAACAAAAGCGTTGGGTCTTTATTGAACAGTGTGTGTGTGTGTGTGTGTGTGTGTGTGTGTATATACATATATATATACATATATATTCAGAGTCCAAGTCGGGCCAAACCTGTTATATCTTCACAGCAAAGACAATGTCATTACAATATATCATATTACTCAGTCCTGGTGAGCTGGGTAAAGACGATAGCAGGAAGAAAATGAGGCAGACGTGTGGAAGGTAGAAATAAAAGTCAACGGCAGAACGACGAACTGAGAATGAAAGGACATGAGAAAGACGAAAAGGCAGTAAAGATGTGACAAGGAGGATAACGTGGAGGGAGGTATGGATAGAAAGAGAGAAAACTGTGTAGCAAACAAATCAGTTTGGGAAAGAAATTGAATTAATCTCTTCAGACCAGGGACTCGATTAAATAATTATGCTTGATATCTCCAGGCGATTATTTAAAGGGACTTCTTGTGCTATATCAGACTTGTATTCTTAGCTCAGGAATAACTGTCTTCAAGATGCATGAATAAGATATAAGAACCTACTTGTAGTAAAGGCGTTAAGAGAGTTGAGTATTGAGACAGGAGGAGTGAAATATATAGAAAGAAGGATGATAAAATGGAAAGCAAAGACGATAAACTGAAATGGCTTTGAATACGAGCAGAAGGCATATCACCACCACGCTCTGCAGCTGATACTTCCTTATTTGCTGAAATCACGATAACTTATTGAAATTTGCCGCCATATTTAGCAAAACTGTCATTATCCTTAGGTCAAATGAGAATGCCTATAGTTTTCATAATGATATTCCCTTCAATTTTTCTTCAATCTGGTGAGTGGATAGTCTCATGTACCCTGAGCCCTGGCTGTGTGTAGAGGAGTTGATCGGGGACGGCTCTGCTTTACGCGCATTGATTCTAACCCAAGAGGAGATTAAGGACCCCTCCCCCCCTTTATTTTTATCATGCAAGATACTGCTAGGAACGGAGGAATGTCTACTATGACTTAACGTTTGGTGTTATGGAAACTTAGCTTCGGGCCCCCACACTTCGAAGGGGCTATGGGAATGGTTTTTATTATTAATCTTCTTCTTATTATTATTATTATTATTATTATTACTACTACTAGTACTACTACTACTACTACTACAACCATTATAATTATTATTATCATCATCATCATGATCATGCCTGGTATAATTATTACAGACAGAGAGGGTAACAAGTAGACTGAAAACATAATCTCCAGAAAAAAATCGGAGGGAATTAGGAGGAAGGGAAAGGATGGATGGAAAAAAGAGGATGTGGAAGGAGAGGCGGGTGTATGAAGGGAAGGTGGAGGCCATGGAAGAATGGGAGAGGGGGTGGAGGGAAGGTAGAGTGTATGGAGGGAAGGCAAAGGGACCAGAGGGGAGGTAAGGAGTGATGGATGAGGGGAGGGGCGCTCTGATCAGAGGGCGTGTGAGGGATGGAATCAAGACTGACCTCCCACAACGCCAGCAAAGAGGTCGACGAGAGGAAATGAAGGGAAGGGAGAGATAGGGGAAAGGAGGAAGGATAGCTGAGCGAGACGAGGAAGATAAACGAAGGGGAAGCAAGATGGAAGAGACAGATAGATGGACAGATAGGGAATGGGGTAGCGATAGAGAGAAACTGAAAAGGGGGAGGGAGAAAGACGTGAGGAAGATGTTCTCTCTGCTCACACTAGCATCTGCCATGCTTGGAGCGCTGCGACGTATCTCTATACGGGTGGCAGTCAAGGCATCCCCTCAAAGGTCATCAATCTAGACTACTGTAGACTCAGAAAGCCACAAAGTTTCGGTTACGCGCTTGTTCGGATTCAGAGTTATGTCATCGCTGAGATCGTTGCAGGTGGTGACCAAAGCACCTCCTCAGAGGACATCAGCCGCAGCCACACGTAGAATGTCATCTACTGGACTCCTGGTGGCTGTGTGAGAAATGTTTTTATTTTGTTTACTGATTTTATTTCTTTATTTTGAAAACGTGGTTCAGGGCTCGGAGCTTTGTTTTGTATTTACGTACCATACATAAACACGACTTAAAGACAACATTACAATAGACGGTAAAAATGATGGAGAAGAAGGAAAACTAATATACAGAATAGGAAAGACAGGAGAGAGAGAGAGAGAAAGAGAGACTACAAGAAGGAAGAAAGAATGGTGAGAATGATTAAGTGAAAGGAGTAAGGAAGTGGAAAGGAAATGGAGAAAGACATGAACATATTTAGAACTGGCTTGAACGAGGAAGAAAATGAGGCGGAAAGAAAGTTGATTTTAAAGAGAAAAGGAGGTAAATGGGCAGAAGTACAGAAAAGGAAAGAGAAGTATGCAGACAGGTAAAGCAATGAGCAAAATGGACAGGATGAAGAGAAGGGAGAAAGAGTTTAAAAAGAGGAAAGAAGAGAGAGAGAAATGGAAGAAGGGAGGGAGACAGATACCAGGTAAAAAAAAAAAAAAAAAAAAAAAAAAAAAAAAAAAAAAAAAAGGCAGGGGGGAGAGAGGGGCCAAAGAGGGAACAGGGGAAGGGAAGGTAAAGAGAGAAAGTAAGGTAAATAGAAAGGTAAGACCAGTGCAAGGGAAAATGAGAAAGAAAGGACTGTGAAAGGAGGGGGAAAAGGAGAAAAATATACCAGAAAAAGGAAGGGGAAGGTAAGTGGAAAGGAAACGAAAGAATGTTGGTTAAAATATAAAGGTGTTAGATGCGGGAACTTCAGGGCATTTCGGTTGATGCTGTTGGTGTGGTGTCCTGTGATAGGGCAATTTTGTGTGGTGTGGTAAGAGAGAGTGATAAGGTGTGGTGCGGTGTGTAGTGAGACAGTGGTAAGGTGTGATGTGGCGTGTGGTGAGACAGTGGTAAGGTGTGTTGTGGGGTGTGGTGTGAAAGAGTGGTAAGGTATGTGGTGTGGTGTGAGAGAGTGGTAGGGAGTGTTGTGGTGTGAGAGAGTGGTAAAGTGTGTTGTGAGAGAGTGGTAAGGTGTGTTGCGGTGTTAAAGTGTGGTAAGGTTTGGTGTGGTGTGAATGTTAAGGTGTGGTGTGGTGTGAGAGAGTGGTAAGGCGTGGTGTGGTGTGAGAGTGTGGTAAGGTGTGGCGTGGGTTCTCTATAATCACTAAAGTGTGAAGCAGCGAAGCACCTTGTGTCCAAAAATCGTTATTGAGGGAAAAACGGACGGGCAGGCGATCCTAGAGATGCTCGTGCAACTAAAAGGAGGAAGAGTGAAAAGAAGGGGGGGCGAGAGGAAGCAAAAAGTAACATATCTTTGGAGAAAACGAAAGGAGTATGCGTAGAGGAGGAAATGCAGTGAAGACGGGAATGGAAGAGAAAGTAGGAAGCGTAATAACTATAAAGAAAGATGGAGAAACAAATAGTGAAAGGGGATGAAGGGAAAGCAAAAAATAAAAATAAAAAGGAAAAGGAAAAAGAGAAAAGGAATGAAAGGGAATTTAATATTAAGGAAAAAGTGTCTCATCATTACTGAATGAAAGAGGATGCGACGAAATGTGCATGAAATGGAAATAAAGCCGAGGTGCACAGATCCACAGATACCAATAGAATTCCCAAAAATCTTTCACTAAAACACCACCACAGGTATTCAGTCATTAACGGCGTAGCAAGAACTCATTAACAAGACACCCAATGAGCAGCATCTTACACACCTTAAACAACACCCTAACTAGTCACAATACAATAAGAAAAATCTCTTATACACTTCGAACCTTGTAAAACCATCTCTCTCTCTCTGGATATATATATATATATATATATATATATATATATATATATATATATATATATATATATATATATATATATATATATGTTACGGAACAGAGAAAGATAATGTACACTTTAAGTGAGAATACTAAGAGTCACTACTGTCCCGTAAAGTTCCAGGTTCAAAACAAAAGAGTTAGGTAAAATTACAAGTTAAAGTTTAATGCACAAACTAACAACAAAACATTCAGAACTCATAAGGATAATGTAATGGCAAATAAACAGGTTAAATATATGGTTAACTGCAATAGCCTCTATTAACACGAAATTAGCAAGAGTAAATTTATCTAAGTCAGCCCTGATAAAATGAAAATACACCTGGTAATGCTCAGTTAATGCAAGATAAATTATTACAGATACAAACTATTATCAAAAATGACTGACATAAAACCCAACATTAATCACAAAGACCTCACTAGGCCTAAGAACTAACCCTATGCTACACAGCACAAGAAAAAATACAACAGTTATACTCAAATTACACACAGCTGCTAGATGTTTGGAGATTTCTTGAGCACTCACAATAATAATATCTGTACAGGGGAGGACAGAGATGTGAACAAAATGAGGAGCAGATCTAAGTGGCAATGATGCAGAGACTGAGCTCATTATATAGGGGCCAGGAGAGCTTGATACAACTTGTAAGAAGGACGCGCAAATGAAGCCATGGGGACAAAGAGCTGAAAATCCCGCTCTGAATAACAGAGAGAACGACTTACTCTACTATAACGGTAGAAGGGGGGGACTGAGGCAGAACACGCTCGTGATCAAACATGCAGCAACTGTGCGTTAAAATTACACAAAGGATGATGAAATCATAGGCTATGTAACAATATATATATATATATATATATATATAAAATCATTTAGTTTCCTCCTTCCTCTTCCCAAACGCCAAAGGGATGTCGGGAGAGTAAGTGAGCGGGCTAGGCCCCGGGACACAGATAACCCCCACCCCCTCGCCCCTCCTTCCCTCTCCCTGCCCTTCCCCTGCTCTATCTCTATCCTACCTCTGCCTTCCCCTTCCCTCCTCATCCCCTGCCCCTCTTGCTCCCCTACCCTCTCACCCCGCCCCGCAGCCCGGCACTGTCACGCTCACTCCACAATCTTATCGCAGGGGCGCCAGCACGGGCCGTCCGCGCTGATATCAAGATTGTTAGCCCTTTTTGCGTGTGGCATCTGGCAGGGGTTATCAGGCTGATGCTGTCTTTATTTTTACCTCCTCTTGATTAGCCGTATTCACTTGATTCATACACCAGTATTTCCACCATTTCATGTTTTCTGTTCAACTTTCCCGGAGTGTTTTTGTTGAATTTTACCATTTCTGAATTCCGATACTTTTTCTCAATTACAAGCATTATTTTCAGCTAAACTCTCTCACCATTTTTCGGATTTCGCTGATTCAGAAATCTTCGACTGCTTTCATGTTGTATCGTTGTGTTATATTTTCATCAATATTTGCATTTTATTCCCGGTCAAGTCTCCTGAGTTCCCTTACATACTGTCCTTTTCCTGAATGCTGGAAGTGTTCCAGTTTATACCTAGGTTGTCTTTGCATTTTGTCCGTGTGTTCACAGTCAGTCTTCCTTTCTAATATGCCTCACTAACTTTACCTTTCAGTCCTTTTTTTTTTTTTTTTTTTTTTTTTCATTCTCTTCCCAGGTTTCTCATATTCTTCACCTCATCTTGTTATTTATCTGTTCAATTTCCCTTTTATTTTCATTACTCAATATCCGTTTTTCATTTTTTCATTCTTCCTATCAGTTCCATACCTTGTCCCTCACCAAACAAAATCGTTGTATCGTCCAACCAGTGACAAGGGCACACCGAAGTATGTATATATATATATATATATATATATATATATATATATATATATATATATATATATATATATATATATATATATATATAAAGGCACCGCACAGCTCCTGACTGGATCTTTACTCAGCCATCACTTAGCGCCCACTCCAGGCACCCAGGACTCCTCCACTCAGCTACTCTGCTTTTACTTTCATTTCGTCCTGACAAACCTACCTTTAACGATTTTATTACTTTGTTAATGGGTTCTCTCGTAATGTGTTTTAGCAACATACCCTTATTGCCTATTTTGGTAATACACAGCATCTTTTTAAAAATGGATACCTTTCCGTTATGGCTTGATTTTTATAAATGACTTCATTGATTATAATATTCATGCCTCAAGATGTCAACAGCAATTGTCAAAACGTTGTCATAATCGGTAATATGTTTTGCACAGCGCTAACCTAAATGTATAAATCAATGCTTAAAAAGTTTCATCTAAATATTGTAGGGTACAAACAGTATACAGATGGGAAGAGAGAGAGAGAGAGAGAGAGAGAGAGAGAGAGAGAGAGAGAGAGAGAGAGAGAGAGAGACATACTGAAGAGGTAGGGTGATAAAGGAAAAGTGAAAGAAATGAATGAAGAATGGACAGAAAAGGAGGGATAATGGAGATATGATGGTAGGGAGAAAGAATGAAAGGAAGTAAGATGAATGAAGGGTTAAGTGTTGGAGAAGGGAATGTGTTGGCAGGGTGCTGGGTAAGGGAAAGAGATGTGAGGGAAGGTGTAGAGAAGGGAGTGAATGAAAGGGTAGGGAAGGAAAGACAAGAAGGGATGGATGGAGGTTAGACGCTGAGGGAAGGGTGAAGGGTTTGAAGGAGTGCGGGTGAGGCGCTGAGTTCAGGAAAGAGAAAAGGTAGGAAGGATGATGAGAGAATGGATAGGCTGGAGTGAGAAGTGACGGAAAGGAAGGAGGGGTGTGAAGAGAGAAAAGGATAGGGGTGAGTGGGTGAGGAAAGGAAAGAGGTAGGGAGAAAATGACAGAAGGTAAGGGTAGGGGTGAGGGAGTGAACAAAGGAAAAGAGTATGAGTGAGGGAGTGAGGAAAAGTAAGGGGTAGAGGTGATAGGGTGAGGGAGTGGGATATAGGAATAGGGGGATGAGGCAGAGGCAAGGGGTAGAGGCGAAGGGAGGATACGGGTGAGGTGGCAAATTGAGGGACAGAGTAAATGTGGGGAATGAGTCAAGTGCGCTGTGTAGGAGGGTCGAAAGTCAGGTATTTGCTCCAAAACTTTAGCACTTTATTCAAACACATGCAACCGCAAAGTCAATCAGCTGAAACGGGTCAGCTTTAGAGGAAGAAACATAACCTTGATGGGCAAGTATAATGTAGTTAACTTTGACTTGACAGGAAAAAAAGAGCGTCAAGAAGCGAGAAGACATGCCAAATGGCAAGGAAATTAGTCAAATATAATCGTTTAACTTCCGCAGAGTTTATCAGCACCAGCGGCGCTCCGTGGCGAAATGAAGATTCCCTTTCTTTTCTTCCCCACTTTCTCTTTGTATTTATCGTTTTCTCCTTTGTTCTCTCCCCGTCGCGATTTTTTTCTCTCTCTTTGTTCACATGAAAAACCTCTTGCTTCCACGGTTTCTTTCGTTTGCTCACGTTTTCATGTTCTTCATTTCATTTCTCATTTTCTTGTCGGACTGGATTATAGCGTAGCCACATACATAGCAATGAAATATATAGCCGGAAAATGTATTGAAAGCAGAGAGCCTTAAACTGTGTGTGCAGAATATTAAAATGATAAACAACCTCAGCCCCACCAAACCCAGGACATCTTTCTTACTTATTCTGTCTACGGGCTGACGATTTTATTCAGCCAAGAAGAGACGGCCTTTCCTATACTGAGTAAAATCATCTGGCGGCTGCAGGAATATAGCAAAACCATCCTTAATTTGAAGAGATTATGGACAATACCTTTCCATAAACCAATAAACAGTCTTTCTTTTGCTGCGTAATGTGGTCTGGTGGCTGTAAGATTTTAAAAAGCTGTCCTCAAGTTGAAAGTGTTAAGATGATATAAGCTGAGAAATAATTAATCAGCGAGAAAAAGCAAGATCGAAACCGTGACATGATGGATAATGAGACGGTGGAAGATGATGCTCAGTCAAATCACCAACAAGCAACAAGCATAACACACTAAAGACAACAGTACGGTATATAAGGGTGTTATGTCCATCAATCCGTTGGTGTATTTATTTATTTCATTTTTACTGCCCAGACACGCTTCTAATCAGCTTAAGGGAGATATATTATTATTATTATTTTGTGGTGGAGTTAATGAAGGCTGTATCTATTCCCAGAAGTCGAAAAATCTATCTTGGGCAGTCTGAAAATAGCAAGAATAAAAAAATACAACAAAAGTCATGGCCCTGAATATGCTAAGGTGAAATAAACCAAGGAGAATTTAATCAGACAAATCAGGTGCTGCTTAGGAGGTGGGATTTATGTGAAGAGACGGCGCTAAGGATGATTTGATGCGCCTTAAGAATATAACAAGATGGATGCTGCGGCGAGGGATGATAAGGCAATCGGGGAGAAAGCAGAATGTATAAAATGCGATGGATAAGATACGACAATGAGGGGGGCTAAACAGGGGAGCTGGAAGTGTGAGTGACAGATAATGGGGTTCGGGTAACGAGATGGACGAGAGAGAGAGAGAGAGAGAGAGAGAGAGAGAGAGAGAGAGAGAGAGAGAGAGAGAATTATCGTATGAATAAAACAGAAATAGGGAAAGACGACAAAGATAAGCTAAGTAGACAAAGCATGATAATAATAATAGTAATAAAAAATAATAATGATAATAATAGTAATAAATAATAATAATAATAATAATAATAATAATAATAATAATAATAATAACAATCAACAAAATACTAAAAAAATGAAACAGCAGAGACACTGACACAAGTTGAGGGTGTGTAAGGGTGGCAAGGTCGGGGAAAGATGAGAGACAGAGAGAGAGGGTAGAAGGATGAGGGCAGAGGGCGTGTAGGGGAGAGACGAGATTGGAGGGAATATTAAACGAGGTAACAGGAGGGTACAAGATGTCTGTCAAAAAGAGGGAGCCAAGGACGGGTTTGGATAATGGCCCCAGTGACAGAATTGACGGGTGGGAAGACACAGAAGGAGGCACAAAGGTCTGTGTTTGGCCACGGAGGGCTGTGGTTGGCGTCGCACCTGTCTGTCTTGCTGTCTGTCTGCTCTCTGTCTTATTACCCACCTCCAATTTTCTCTTGACTCATAACTTGCCACTCGTTCTTTTATTACCTGGTTATCTACTTTTTTCCTCGACTGTCTTTCTCTCAATCCTGTCTGCCTGTCCTTTTCTGTCTCATCCATTGCCAGCATCTCCTTTCCCCTCTACGTGCACTGCCAGCCTCTCATCGCAGTGCAATCTCTGGACCCATCTGCGCCTCCCTTCCCATTCCACGCCTGCACCTGACCCCTTCCAACCCCTACATTCCCTCCCACACTCTACCCCACCTAACATCTTTCTTCCCCCCTCTCTGACCCCACATTTATAACCCTCCAAACTTTTCCACCTCTCCTTAATTATACACTGTCTCCGAAATTTCAGCCTCTTTCCTTAACTCTTACACTGTCTCCCACACCCTACCTGGTTTCTCCTCTCTCTCCCCTTCAGACCTCAAATTCTAACCCTTCTAACTTCATTTTTATCTCTTTCCTAACACTGAGCTCTCTCAAACTGCAACCTTCCTCTCTTACTCCGACCTTGGCTCCAGAATTCTAACCTTACTAACCTTTTATGTTGTCTGTCCTAATCCTTACAATATCTCCATAATTCAGACCCACCTAACCTCTTTTCTATCTCAACCTGCAAATTGCCTCACATAGAATTCTAAAAATTAAACTTTTACTCTAGCTTTCTCTTAAATATTACATTCCCTCCCACATTATAAACTTCCCAACCTCTGCTTTACCTTCCTCATAACTCTTACACTTTCCCCCATACTCAGTCCTAATTTCTTCACTACAGGTTCTAAGCACACACTCCTAACTCCACCTGTCTCCTAACTCTTGTACTCCTTCTCATAGCCAGCCCCTCTAACTTCTTTCAAAACCTCACACCTTCTGACCCCTCTATCTCCTGCTGGCTGCCTCTCCCTGACTTCTAGAGTATCACTTTATTAACCTAACTCTTATGCTCTACGTCTTCCTTGCTTTTATACTGCAGAATCAATCATATATACAGTAATTATATATTGAGTCTCATTATATCATACTTCAATTTTTAACACGATGACAGCTTCACCGTTTCAGTACCATGACGTCTTACATATTATTACTACTCGTACATACTACAGTAGATGATAATGTTAGGTCAAGGAGGTTCTTACGTAGTAGGTGGATTATAGTAGATTTCTTTACAACCCATTAACAAGAGGAAATATTATATGAGAAAACATAATCACCTGGTGGATTAAAAATATTTGATTCATTCTCATGCTTTCTCTCTTGCTCCGTCTTCACACTTCCTCGCCATCAGTCATTCTTCTTGGTATCTTCTTAGTAGCTTTGTGTGTGTGTGTGTGTGTGTGTGTGTGTGTGTGTGTTTATCTCCCACTTAGCTCTCAGGTCTGAGTCTCCCTACCCACACCCCTGTCACCCCAATTTGTTCCTCTCACTTATTCTCTTGACTTCCCTCCACTAACTTTCTCTCCTTCTCCCACTTTCCACACACTGCTCTATCATTTGGACAGTTACCTCCCTTACGTCTTCTCATTTACCCTCCATTTCTTTTACTCTTCCCTCCTTTATTCTCCCTTTATTTTACTCTTCCTTCCTTACCCCTGTTTCAAATGCTTGAGGGTGGGGAGGATTCTTCAAGAGTAAATTCGTCCAGTGTTTGAAGAAATGTAAACTTTGACAATTGTGATGAAATGGTTATGGTTCCCTGTATCTTCTGCATTCTCTGTCTCTGTCTTTGTCTGTCTGTCTGTCTGTCTGTCTCTCTCTCTCTCTCTCTCTCTCTCTCTGTCTTTCTGTCTCTCTCTCTCTCTCATCCACTGTTCAACACTTCATCTGTATCAAACTGCACTAATGAATGTGTGTGTGTGTGTGTGTGTGTGTGTGTGTGTGTGTGTGTGTGTGTGTGTGTGTGTGTGTGTGTGTGTGTGTGTGTGTGTCCAAATCTGGAAAAAGGATTTTGATGAAACTTGGGAAGATGGTTGAAACTGGCTCCCAGATGGGCGAGTTTCAAGTTCGACTGAAATTATCTAAAGGAGTGTTTTGGCCCTAATAACTGTCCCCAGTGGTGTTACAATACCCACACGTGAAAGAGACGGCAGGGCATTTCCGTGGAGTTTCAAACGTCTTTGCACAACGAGAGAGAGAGAGAGAGAGAGAGAGAGAGAGAGAGAGAGAGAGAGAGAGAGAAAGAGAGGGGGGGGGGCTGTTCATCTACAGTTCGATGTATAATATTTCAGCGATGCTATGAACAGACGATTATATTCAGCAGAAAGTGGTGGTTGCTGTGGTGATGGTGGAGGTGATGGTAGCTGTGGTGATGGTGGTGGTGATGGTAGCTGTGGTGATGGAGGTGGTGGTTGCTATGGTGGTGGTAGTGGTGGTGGTAACTATGGTGTTGGTAGTGACGGTGGAAGCTGTGATGATGATGGTGGTGGTAGCTGTGATGATGATGGCGGTGGTGGTACCTGTGGGGGTGGTGGTAACTGTTCAGAAAAAAGCAAAGCACTTGTTCCACCTATGTATATAGTCTCCTTTTTGGTTACTTCATGCCCCCTGTTATTAATTATCAATCTGCCCCTATTAATCCACTCTCTCCTTCCCTAATTCTTTAACCATCGCCTTCCTTCTTCATTAACTCATCTTGCAGATAGTTAATTCACCTTCCCTCATTTACGCCAGCGCAACCCATCATCCCTTAATCTCCATCAATCTCCACTACTTACCACAGTCAGCTCAACTTCTTTACTCCCACCTTACTTCCACTCTTCCCTTCTCTTCCCTCCCTTACTTCCCTTACCTCTTTAAGCCATCCTCCCCTACCACCACCATAATATTTTCTCCTTTCTCTCCATCACCCCAGCCCACCTTTTATCCATTACTCGAACCTCCCAATCCTCCATCACCCCAACCTCCCCTCCCACCACCCTAGCACAGTTCTCCCCTCTCGCCACTCTCCCACCCTCACCCCAACCTCCCCTCTCCTCCCTTCATCACCCGAACCTTTCTTTTCTCCATTACTTTAATCTTCCCTCCCTCCGTCATTTCAAACTTCCCTCCCTCCATCACCCCAACCATTCCTCCCTTCCCTCCATCCACTCTCCATCACCTTCCCTTTCCTCCATCAACCCCATCTTCTCTCCCTCTCCTCCCTTTCCATAGCCCCATCAGCCTTCACTCCTCCCCCATGGCAATCTGTCCCCCTACGTGAAAAACACACATGCCGGAGTGACGCCCCTAGTCATTACCCCTAGGGAGGCTGGTCCACCCCTCACCTGACCCCACATGACCTGCCCACACACCCTCCTCCCTTAGTCATTTACCTTACACTCGCTTTCCCACGCGCCCCTTCCCTCTCCCTTCCTTAGCAAGAGGTGAATTGGTGATCTTATCGATATTAGGAAACTGGGCTGGTTGTGAATTCTGAAGTTGGCAAATTAATGCGAGAGAGTGGCCATGTTTTGTTTCTTTTTCGTTTACGATGAACGTCACTTTCTTTTCGTATGTACAGTATATTAGGGTCAGAATGATAATGATAATGATGTTAAAATTAAACTGACTTGGTTTGCTGTAGGACTGGGGGTTACAAAATATGGGTGAGTGACAGTATGCCTTGTTTCTTTTTTTTTTTTTTATGATCTTAATACCACTAAATTAGAAGGGTTGTTTGTTTTGGGGGCTGACAGAATGTGGATAAGTGACCATGATACACATAGTTTCTTGTTAATAAACTTACTGAAATTGGGAAACTGAATTAGCTGTGGGTTTCAGAGCTGGTAATAATACATGGGGGAATGGGCATGTTGCTGATAGTTTTCCCACTTTTGTATTTTATCTTTCCTTGTTTCTAGGTCCCACCTCACTTCATATAAAGTGAAAATCAAGGTACGTTGATGATGATTGTGATGTGATAATGTTTTTCACTGTTTCTCATTTGTTTGTGTCAAGTACGTGTCACAGAAATGGTGCCTCTGAAATATTCATCTTCATCATTATTGCCATCCTAATGTCCTCTACGAGACAGCGTGAAGTAGGATTCAGAAACAAGCAGAACTGTTTGATGATCAACATTTCTTCGTCCTTCCGCTGTAACGATATTTTTTTTCTTTCACTTTCTGTACTCATGTCTTCCTGGCAAAGCTTGTATAATTTCTCTCACGTCATGTTGTTTAGTTTATCGTCTGCCTCCCTGACCTTCCTCTTCTCGGCTTTCTCGCTGACGCTCGCCAGCTCCATTCCAATCCTGTATCTTCATATTTCTTCGATGTTAACGCACTTTCAAATTCACGTCAAAAATTATAGTCCCTTCTTCAGTATCTAAACCTCTTCTCTCTGATGCTGCATCTCCTCCTTTAGCCTCTTCTTTTCATGTATTTCCTCCTCTTTCTTACTGTCTAGCTTTCCCCCCCCCCTTCCTCGTCTCTTCTTTAGTATTTCATCTCAATTTTTTAGCCTCTCCTCTTGCCATACATCTTCTTCCGTCTCCTTTTATCTTCCTATGCCTCTCCTTCTTTTACCGCTCAATACCTCTACCTCCTCTTACAGAATGTAACATTCTTATACTATGTAAGTTTTCCTTTCAGTCTTTCCTATGAAATTTCCATGTCACTTTCTCCATGCTGCATGGTGGTTTTTCTTACTTTTTCTTGACAGTTTTAACTGGAGGATTTGGAGGTGGGGGGAAGCCTTCTTGCTTTACTATCCTTATCCTTCAGCACGTAGAATTAGATCTCGTAGTCATTGTCTATTCTGTAACAAGCAGCCTCGATATGACCATAAGGTCCGTTGCTGTTTGCTCTCCTTTGTACCCCTTATATTTGTCTTCTCATCCATCCTCCTTCTCCTCCTCTTACACCTTCTTTACCTTATTACATCTCTCTCACTCTCTCTTCTACCATCTTACACCTATTTTTCTTCCTTCTCTCATCTTATCTTAATACACCTCCTCCTCCTCCTCATCCTCCTAGCCTTTTCTACCTCCTTCTTCTCTCACACAGCCACATCTTCCATAGTCTTCTCTCAAACATTGTTTTTCGCTCTTTAGCTTCTTTCTCCTCCTCCTACCTTCCTGTACCTCTTACTCTTCGTGCCTCTGCTTTCTTATACTTCTTCCTCTTTTTCCATTATCTTCTCTCTGCTATCTCACTCTCCAGCCTCTCCTCTTCCTCCTTCTCTTCCTTCTACTCGCCCCTTCCTTGTACTTCAGCAAGCGCACGTAGCACAGACGACTTGCATTGCCTGGCTCCCTCCATCACCGCCCCGACCATCCATCCACATCCATGCTATCAAGAGGCACTTCGACACTGATGCATCCTCCCTCGTCAGCGGCAAGCAGGGCGAAGGAGCGGGGCGGAACGACTCTCCCACGCACATTCACCACCCCATCAAGCGAAATGGATTTGGGAATCACACACGGGGGAAGCTCACATGAAACGACCTGCATTTCTGGCAATTTTTTCTCATCACAGACATACAATCGCCACCCATCAGACGGAATGGATTGGCGAATCACACACGGGGATGAGGGATCGTGGCGGCACAACCCCGGCTCCAAGAAACGATCAGTGTTCCGGCTATTTTTCTCCCCGCCACATCTGCCACACAATCGGACCTCATCAAACTAAATGGATTGGGGAATATCGCTGAGGGGAGAAGTTTGTTTTTTAAGAGTTATGGGTGAGTCCATTTGGCTCCTCTAAGAACTCCTCGGCTTCCCACGCCACCCAAGGACCCCCAAAAGCCTCACCCGACGTAACTCCGGTTAATTGAATTTGAAGAGAATACATTTCGCCTCCGTTCATTGTGCCTGAGTGACGTCATTTACGGTTCTGAATCCTCGTTTATGCTCACAATAAGCTTCGACTCTGCCCGTGAGCACCCCGACCCCGCCCCTTCCTTTAGTCTCTCCCGGAGCTCGTAACGGAGGCCATTATGCAGATGAGTCGAGGCTGGGGCGTCGGCGGTGGTATCAAAGCGGTGTGGGTTTCGAACGGGGCCAGCGAGGCGTCTTAACCACTCAGCCATCAAGGTCTATTGTTACAGTTTTGTTCGGGGCCCTCCGCCACACGCACTGCCAGCCAGACTGCCCCTGCCCCTCTCCCTCCTTCCCTCTCTCATTCTCCTTTTTCTTTTCTATCACAGTTTTATTATCTTGCTCCTCTTCATCGTTTCGTCTTTCTTCACGCAACAAAAGGAGTATTACGCCCCTGAGGTTAGATGAATATGAATATGAGCACATTCCTGAAACAGATGGATTCATTAAGCTGGTACCTCCGTCTACAATAACACCGTATAGTGTCGTTTATTTAATACCCAGAATTAGATAATACCATGGAAAACATTTGCACTTACCTTATAGGGTGGTCCATTTGTCACAATACTTCGTCCATGTTTCAGCATGCCGAGTGCGATAAGTGGCGCTATAGGCTACTTCTTTTATTGACTGTGCCTAAGCCTTTCCCAGCCTTCATTACAATTTCTGAGGATGGCATGTGCATATTTCTTTTCATCTTAAGCTATTGTTTGGTTTCTCCTTTGAATATTATTTTCTCCGTCGTAGTGCTTGTTTTTCGCATTCTCAGACGCAATTCTCCGTGCCTTTCATTCTTAATCCCTCTCATTCTTACGAGTAGTAAGTTACCGGATTTACTGTATACAAAAATATACATTAGCACCATTAATAAGAACAACAGTAAATATAACTTTAAAAATAATGCTACTACTTCTAACGCTACAACTACTGCTACTACAGTAAAACTACAGTACTACTACTACTACTACTACGATGACAAAGACGAAGATGACGACGACGACTAACATAGTAATAATAATAATAATATTAATAAAAATAATAATAATAATAATAATAATAATAACAACTGGTTACCTGTTAACTGTGTAGCCACGATAAGGAAGCTTCTCCATAACTATTTATGGTATATAAGATATGAAATTTTGTCATCATAAACAAGTCTGTGACCATTAAAAGTAGTTCAAGGTCATTTATATTTGGAACATGTACTTAGACTAACCTAAGGTAGCTTCTTGTGTAATATCAACAAGATCCGAAAACAAAGGTGTAGAAGAACGCATGGGTACATTTTACATTTGTCTCAGTAACTGGCTAATTGTATGCTTAACAGTAATCATGTTATTTTCAGGTAATAAGAGGGATCACAGTTATATTTCTGTAAAGTTACAGTTTTACAGTTGTTGTGGTTTTCTCTAAAACGTGTGACAATGAAAACACTGAGCATATTTGAATTTGGTACTTTCAAATATGCAATTTTTGCACCAAAAATGGGAATATGACCTTCAAAAATAGCTCAAGGTCATATATATTTGGCACAAGCACTTGGGTTACCCTAGGGCACCTTCCTGTATAAGATGTAAGAAAAAAGTGCAAAAAAACAATAATAATACGAAAACAATAGGCTAAGCTTAGCCAAATTACATGGCGAAGCTTAATATTAAATGTGATTTTAATGCGACAACAAATAACGGTCTTGGAAATTCCAGTGCATTATAAAACATTGATCAATAGGAAGTATAGCAAGCGAAGAGAAATATCAGAATCGTACGGACAGATCCTAAGGGGCTCTCTGAACTCCAAGGAGCTCTGGTTTACCTCATTCCACTGTTACGTGATAATAAGGGTCAAGACCATGAAGGGACTGAATAGTTGCGATAGTAACAGTAGCCTAATACCTACGAGGTAAATTATACTGTGAATTACTATCATTACTGTGGAATTAATTGTAATGAAATCAAATATAAATCACAAAACAATCGTAACAAAACAGTACTGATCAGAACGTTACCACCTCACTTAATAGCCATTATCATCATCATCTTCTTCACTCATCCTCATCTTAACCTAATCTTCCACAATATCAGTTACCTGGCATAAGCTTAAGTGTAAAATGAAATACAAGATCAGGAGAGACCATGAACCAGAGTGGCTAGTGCAATGAGCCATATAATCTGACTCATCTTTTAAGCCTTGTGCAACACATGTATACATTATCTCTCGGTACTTTCACTTTCGACCCTCTCAGAATGATTATGATTATTTTTGTTAATACCACCAGACCACTTTATTTGACTCTGGAGAAGCTTTTGGTAGTGAGGGAAAAGCCAAATTTTCACTGATCCCTTTATATACGATGACTGTTCTTACACTGTTAATTCCAAACCGTTTTGCTCTATTAAGGGAAGGCCTAGTGAAGTGATGAGGATGGGCAAAATCTTCAGTTGTCCCGTCAGTACGATTTTTTTTCTTTTTACCACAGGACTCTTGCTTATTTCACTTTCCGTAGCGATGGGGTGGGCAATGTTTTCACTAAGCCCTTCAGTTATGCTTCGTTCTTGTTGTAATCATACTATGCGATACAGCTCAGTGGGATACGTATCACAGTGAAGGAGTTAACTGTGTGTGTGTGTGTGTGTGTGTGTGTGTGTGTGTGTGTGTGTGTGTGTGTGTGTGTGTGTGTGTGTGTGTGTGTGTGTGTGTGTCCTGCATACTGACTGCCGCTGTGTGTACTGAGTGGGGCAGGTGAGGTGGCCCACGGTGGCTGAGCGGGGGAGTGGAGTGGGCGTGAGAACTGTTGCCGTCTTTGCCATATTAGGGGCGTGGGGAAGGAGTGGGAGGGGGCGAAGGATATGGGCGGGAGGAGAGCGTTTGCAGTGAAGAAAAAAAAAAGCTGTAAAAGAAGAAAAGATGTACTGTATATCTAAAAGGAAAAGAAAAGGACAGAGGGGATGTGCATAGACTGGGAGAAGGCTGAAGATATGGGTGAAGAAGAGAACGCTTCTAGTGAGTTTACAGCTGAACAAGAAAAAATAGGATAGAAAAAAAAAAATGAATAAGGGAAATGAGGTTTAAGGTCAAAAGTGGTTACGATATCGTCTGGAAGAGAACGTTATTAGTGAACTAGTGAAGAAAAAGGAAGATGAAGAAGAACTGGAGAGATAAAGAAATAGACATAGATAAAAGAAATAAAAATAAAAATGAGTAATAAGCTGTCGACTAGAAAGGGGATTTGGGAAGGGTAACGTTGTCAGTGAAGTACAGTATAACAGTGTGAAGATGAATCAGAACTAACGGACTCCAGTTTAAAAAAAAAAGAAAAGGAAAGAACTGGAGTGATACAAAGGAGAGTGAGAAGTGCATAAGGCATACTCGGGAAGGCAAACATACTGGCGAAGTAGATAGTAAAGGAACTGGAGGAGATGAAGTAGAATTAGATGGATAAAAAAAAAAAAAAATCGTCAACACGAAAGTGCTTAGGAAAAGTTGGGACGAGAAAGTCAGCAGGGAAGGCAGAGAGGCTTATGTAGGAAAGGAGGACACGGGTAGATAAGAAATGGAAAGGAATACAGCGATAGAAAAAAAAAAACTATAGTACAGAAGGCGAAACAGTCAAATGCATGAGTGAGAAAAGAAATATGACGATGAAGTGTGCAGTGGAGATGGGATACTGGCAGTAAAGATAATAAGGCTTAAGGTCTGAGCTACATGGGTTAAAAAGAGTGGTAAATACTGAAGTAGGTAGTAAGTAAGCAGTGAAGCCTATGCGTCTTGGGGAAAAATGTAACACATATGGATAAGAAAAGAGTAAAAGGGCGATTATGTGAGGGGTGAAAAAAAAAAATCGTTACTCATGAAGACAATAGGCTAATACAACTGAATATAGATGCATAAAAAAAGAAATTGAGAGTTGATAGTGACGAAAATGAAGTAGAGTTGAATGAATGTGTATAAATAGATAATAAAAAAAAACTGGGAGACACAAGAGAAAAAACAAGTGAAGACCGATGAAGGAATGTAAAATAAGAGTAAGAAGTAGGATGTATTTGATGAAATGATGTGGAAATGATTGGATGAATATTAGAAAAAAAAAAAAAAAACATGCAGTGAAAACGAGGAACTGGAGAAGGATGGATCAGTTTGGGGAGAATTTTATGTTACAGTGACGTATGAAGAAGCATGACGGCAAAAAGATGAAATTTATACACTCAAAAAAATATTTCTTAACATTTTGAGAGAAACTAAATTCATCTTCATCAGTAAAAGGTACAATGTTTATTTCAGTGAATTAATCAACTTGAAGAAAATATGTGAGATGAAAAGATGGAGGAACCAGAAAATGAGAGAGAGAGAGAGAGAGAGAGAGAGAGAGAGAGACTGTGGGTGCTAGAATCTGCATCATGGTGTTGATGAGATGCTTGTAATTAGGAGCATCACGCGGGGTGGATTTTTTGAGGGGGGAATGACACGGGGTAAGAATGAGGGATGGGGGCTTGCGGAGGAGAAAATAAAGAAAGGAAAGATTGTGTAAGGAAAGCAGGAAGGAAAGACAGGATAAAAAAGAGGAAGTTAATATAATAAAGAGAGGGGGAGGAATGAGAGGTGAGGTTACAAGGGGAATAATACTGTAGAACATAAGAGAGGGTGAATGTATGGAAGGAAGGAGAGGAGAATTGGACGTAAACAGAGAAGGGGGAAGTGCTTGGAGAACATATGATACAAACAGGAAAAGGGAGAAGAAAGATGAGGATGAGAATTAATAAACGGGAAGCAACTGCTTTTGGAAGTCACAAAACTATGAAAAAAAAAAAAAAAAAACGCTACCGGACAGAGCGGAGAAGAAAAAAATCCCCCTCAGTTTAAAAAGAAATAATTAAGCGACGAAAATTACACAGCACAGAAAACAATACCAAAAATGAAGGCCTCCCTAATTAACCATAAGAAAAACCATCATCACTGAAAAAAAAAAAATGGACGTACGGTACCTATCACTCTTTTCAGGCCATTTTCTAAAAGGGGCGATCTGGGTAGAGAGAAAAAAGGGGAAGGCAATCACTCTACCCCGTCATTACCCGAAGACGGACAAGTGGCCTCCCATTCACTCATAACACACTCAATAGTTTTTTCTCGTTTTTCTCAACAAGATTAATCAGTCGGTAGTTTTTCTGAATAAGCGGTAAAGGCCACGAAAAAATGTAGTATGTGTAGGGTGGGAAGGATGGAAGTGGAATGGAGAGAGGGAAAGGGGAGGCTCTGGAGAGGTGGAAGGGGAATGAGAGGTAAGAAAATAGGGAGATATTGGGACTACGGAGGGAGGAAAGGGAAGAAGAGATAGTGAAGGAAGACAGGAAGAAATACCAAAGTAGAGTTAGGGAAGGAGGAGAAGTTGGCGGGAGGGAGGGGAAAGGGAATTTAGAGTGAGATTATAGGGAAAAGGAGGAGGAGGAGGAGGCAGGTAATAAGGAGTTAGAGAGAGGAAGGGTGCAGCAGAGACTCTATAGGCCTAGGATGGAGAGAAAAGCTGAGCGACAGGGAAAAGGGAGTTGCTATGGAAAGAAGGACGAGGGAGAATGGAAGAGAGAAGAAGGTAAGAAGGAGAGGGTTGGACGTAAGGAAGAAAGATTTGGACATATGGAGGGGTGGACAGAAGCAAACGGAAAGAGAGATAAAAGAACTAAAGATAGATAAAAGAACTGGGGCAGGAAGGGAAGGATAGAGAAAAGGAGATAAGGATGTAGGACAGTCCGAAGAGGTGGTGGAGGAAAATCGGAGGGAGGGAGGAAGAGTAAGAGGGAGAAGGAGAGAAATAATATGGAAAGAGGAAACCCTGGAGGGAGGGAGAGGGGAGATGAGTAGAGGGAATGAGAGATAGTAACTGTGCAATCGAGGTGGGATTAAACTAGGAGTAGGGTGTGAGGAGGGACAGAAAAAGGAAGGTAGGGAGAAGGAAAAGCATGAAAGAGGGAGGGGAAAAGGGACGTAGGGAAATGGGGAGAGGAATAGGCTGGGAAAGAAGAGTGTCTGGAGGGAAGGAGGAAAGGAGGTAGAGATGTTGGGGAAAGTGAGGGAGGAAGGGAGGTAAGCAAGAGGGGGAGAAAAGGGAGGGGAAATGGAGTCAGGGAGATTAGGTACGGGAAGGGAGACAGGAAAGGAGGGTGAAAGCAGCTTGAAGGATGGGGGAGTGAAGGGTGAGGGTAGTGTTAGTAATAAAATTGAGGTGAAAAGTTTGATGGTTGGGGTGAGGGGTGAAAGAGGCATAAGGAAAGGGTGACGAGGGTGAAGGAGGAGGTGAGGGGGTGAATGGGGGCATGGGGGGCGTCGAGGGAGGGGGCAGAAGGGGCGGAAACAATGAGGAGGTGGTCGGTATCTGATCAGGTCTTGAGGCCCTCCATCATGGCCTGTCAATTCTTCCATAGGTCTATCATGGCCCTTACATGCTTCCTCCTCCTGCCTCACCTCCTTCCCTCCCTTCATCTCTCTCTCTCTCTCCCCTACGTATCCCTTTTGTCGCGTTATTTTTCTTTTTCATTTCACTTGCCTTTTCATTGTTTTTATTATTTTTTTTTACCATCAGTTATTCCTTACGCCCTTCTCTTTCTTCTTCCCTAATATTTTGTTTCCTCATTTTCAATACTTTCGCATCAGACTTACTTTTAAATCTTTCCTAACGTTTAAATTCTCTGGTTTCTCTATCATCTTCTCCACTTACATCTACCATTTTCTTTACCTACGATATTTACCTCTTTTTCCACTATCATTGTTTTGTCTGTTGCTGTTCCTGCGTGTCTTACTCTTTGCTTAACTATATCCTTTATCTTTTTAACTGCATACCTTGTTTCCTGTCTCCATCCTCACCACGTTTGTTTTCTTTTTCATCATATATCTTCCTCACTTACCTTTTCCTCCTTTTCTCTTTTCTTCACCTACCCTTGTCCCTAGCTTCTCTTAATATTCGTCTCCCTAGAAATACATATTTTTGTCCTACGTTCCCCTCTTATTCTTTTCTATTAATGTTTGACTTCTTCGTCCTTCCTCCATCTTTACTGTTTACTCTCTCCCCCATTCTCTTTCTCGTATCTCTCTTTTCCAATACTTTATATTTTCCTTACTTTGATACTTTTTTTACTCTAATCTCTCCCTACCAAATTCTCCCCTTGCTATTTTTCCCTTCTATCCACTTTCCTTACTTCTGTCCTGCCATCAGTTCCCTTTCTAATGCTCTACCTGCTTTCCTCTCCTCCAGTACTAATTCTCCATTTACCAACTTCCTTTCCTAGGTTCCCATTTATTTATTTCTCCCATTTTATAATACTATTTCCCCTAGACATTCTCTTGCCGCTTTTCTCCCTCTACTTCACTTTACCTTCTTTCATCTTTCTGTTCTTCTGCTTCCTTATTAAATCCCTTCTTTTTTTTTCTTATAAGTCTCTCCCTCCGCACAGCATAGTTCTTCCTCTTTCATTTACTTTCCTCTTCCCCTGTCTTTATTCCCTGCCATCATTATACTTAACTCCTTCCTTCCTTCTTTCCTTAATTCCGTCTGTCTCTTTTCTACCTCCTTTTCTTACTTAATCTTCTGTTTTCTTCCTCTCCTACTTAAATCTTTCCCCCTTAACATCCTACTTCCCCTAACCGTTTCCCCGGACCTTTTTTTCCTTGCATTACCCTGCTTTTCCTCCTCTTACCCTCTTCTCCATTACTTAATCTTCCACCCATCCTCTCCTACTTATATCTGTTCTTCCCTTACCCTTTCCCCCTGTCTCCTTCCTTCCTTCCGCAGCTTTACTTTACCTCCTCCTTCCGCCCTTTCCTCTGTCTCACTTCCTCCTTCCCCTCCCCTGTCCCCACCCTCCTTCACGTCACCCGATCTCTCCTTCACCCGATCCAACCAGACCTGTCGCCTCAACCTCACATTTTTTTCATTCCCGCCGGTGACTGATTTTTTTTTTTTTTTTTTTTAAGCCGCTGATGACTAACCTGCTTTTACATCATGCAGTTATTCAGATACTTAGCTCATCTCTCTAACCTCTTAATTCATGCAGTGCATTCGATCTCCAAACTGTAGTACCTTTTTAATCTTCGAAACTGCCACCGGATCAAATTACTTGGGTGTGGTTGTCTAGTTTCGTTTCAGCCTCTTGTTCTGTCTCTGCTGGGTCTTTGTTGCCTGAGAATTGTTTTGATAAATTTTGCTTACGTGACAAAATACACATCACATCAACCCCGATACTACCAAAGAGTAAATACATTCCAGTTTTAACGGTCAGCTCCACATGATACCTAATTTCCTATGTGAGTTACGTACATTAATACCATTACTACAAAATTAAGACTGGTCCCGTAATTTTAATTCCTGACCACATTAGGATAAATTTCTGTCATCATGAGGAACAACTCTTATATATTACCTTCAAAATTTTGTTATATGCTTTACAACATCACCCAATTAGTTTCCATTCATCTTCTCATTTCTAAGCCTTAACAACCCACAGCTAACCAACTCTACTTCCCTTCAATCCCTGCCCCACTTAAATATCAATCAACCAACTCCTATATGATTACCATCTCATTAAACTGTTTCTGTTCCTCTTTGTTTCTCGTCATCTTCATCTATTAACCAACTATCTCTGCTCCTTTTATACCTCTACTCTTTCTGCACCACTAACTAACATCCTCTGCGCTTGTATGATTCCTATACCTTACTTGTTACCTTTAATCGGCCGTTCGAACTCTCCTTTTTCAATCCGATCACCCCCCCCCCACCCCACTCCCCTTTCTCAGCCATCTAAATGTAACAGTAGTGGCCTGATTTCCGTCCTCTAATTCACACACAAGCCAGATTGGGAGAAAGGAGGGGCGTGGGGGAGGGGGAGGAGGGTAGGGAGAGAGGAAGGAGAGAAGGGAAGGAGGACGGGTGTAAGCGAGGAGGGAAGGGAGGGAGGGGAGGTGTAAAGGGAGAGGGGAGGAGATGAGAGGAGTGGGAAAGGAGAGAATGGAAGTGAAACTGATCAATGGTTTGGTAGGAGGAGGAGAAGCAGGGCAAGACTGGGAGAGATACCAATGAAGAAATATAAGAAAACAGGGGAACGGAAAAGAAACGAAAGGAAAATCAGGAAAGACGGAGAAATGCAAAGTGGGAACAGATACGTAAGAAGAGGATAGCTATACGAAGAAAATCAGAACGGGAGGAAGAAAGGAAAATGAGGAAGGAGGAGGAAGAAAGAGAAAACAAAGGGAGAAGAGCAAGACATGAAGAATGATACGAAAAGGGCGACAAAGGAGAGAAAGGTCGTAATAGCAGGCAAAAGGATGATGTGTGAAGTGAATATGAAAACTAGTAGAGATTAGGGATTGGAACAGAGTAAAAGCTGAGGAAAGAAGAAGGAAAATAAAAGAAATATGAGGAAGTGGAAAGGTACATTAAGGAGGAGGAGGAGGAGGAGGAGAGAGAGAGAGAGAGAGAGAGAGAGAGACGCCTATGATGGGAGGGGTGAGGAAAATTAAGGTGATAAGAAGAAGATGGGAGTTATGAGAGGAAAGAAAGTGGGAAGGTGAAGGAAGAGGGAAGGAAATGAGTAAGTTGGAAAAGGGTGATGAAACGAGAGCGTGGGCGAGGGAGGCAGAGGTGTGTCAGGTATCAGATTACAAAAGGCGTATGTAACCCTCGCCAAGAAACAATGTATCCACTACTGACGAAGCTTGATGCTATCTCTCAATACCCTTCATTCCTCACATCATCTCTCGCCCTCTTCTCCTTTCTCCTCCTCCCCCTACCTTCATTTTTCTCCCCCCCCTCTTTCCATTCATTCTTCTCTGTCCTCTTTCCTTCCTTTTCTACTTCTCTTAATTCCCTGTATTCCTGTTCTTCCATCTCTAACTCTGTTCCTCTCCTACTTATCTCCAACCTTTCCATCTGTCCCTTTCTAATCTCTTTTCATATCCTCTCCCTCCTTCTTCCACTCCTGTCCTCTCCCTTCTCTCCCTCCGTTCCTTTCTTTCCCTTTCTCCCTCTATTATATTCCTCTTTCCATTTCCTCCCTCTAATCCATTCCTTCCCCTTCTCCTCTTTCATCCCATTATTTCCTCTGTTCATCTCTTTCATTACATTCGTTCCCTCTCTTCCTCTCAATCCCTTCTACCAACATCTCTTTTCTTAAGCATATTCCTAGTTCCTCTTCTTATATAATACGTACAATAGTTTCTGTAGCATTTCTTCTCTTCTTTTCATTACATCTTCCTTTCCCCTTCTTGTCAGTATCATATCAAAGTATCTCATTCAACGGTTTTTAGTATCACAGCGCTATAACACTTTTGCCCCTTTTTATTTCAGTTCATGCACCATTATCAAAACTTGTTAACATTGCCAGGCTCGATGCACTACAGACTTCAATCCTTGGGGCAAATAATTCTGGACCTTTTCTCCAAGACAGTTCTAACCTCTACCTCTCCTACCATCTCTCTCTCTCTCTCTCTCCTGTTCTCTCCATCTACATCAGATCTCCCAGCCCCACTGTCTTAATCTCTCTGCCTCCCCCAACTTCCCGATCTCCCCACCCTCCCCCTCCGACCTCCCCTTCCCTCCACCTGATCTCCCTCTCCTCTCTCAGTATCTTTCCTCCCTCCCCTCTCTCCTCCTCCCCGATGTCTTCTCCATCGCCCTCCCGTCACACACACACACACACACACACACACACACACACACACACACACACACACACACACACGCTCCCTGCTTTGTGTACGAGCCTAATATTCGGAGTTGCGTGACGGCACCAGGCAAAACGATCGGTAATATCATCTGCAACCCTTTTGTTCCCCCGCCCCCCGACAGCTGCCCGCTTCACGATCAGTCAAGGATTTTACCAACACGTCACCTTCACCCCACCAACCTCCTCTCGCTAAATACCTTGGGACGTATTCATAAACTTTCTCCGCGTAAAGTCATAAGATCGTTTGTTTTCAACCCCGAAGATGTAGCTGCTCTGACCGTGAGTTTTTGTTTGTATCTCTGTCATATCTTACGAATGGCTGGCCCGATTTGGATCAAACTTAGCACCTGGACTGTGTCTGGTAAAGGGAAGAACATGATTGATTTGGGTGCAGATCGGCCAAATATCAAGGTCATGGGCCAAGGTGAAAGTCTGAGCGTGGCATCACTGTGCTCTCTCAGTTGGAATGATTGTGTGTACATTTCTAAACCTTAAGCATTCCGTTGTAACTTCTATGTTATTACTTTGCTACCACGCGATTTTATTCAGGTTATGAGAGAAATTCATAAGGACTACATCTGACTCATTCAGGTGGGTTTAATCTTTTCCCTGCGATTTCGTGTTGTTTATCTTATCCATACTATTTCCAAGCAACTTTATTCAACTTTGGAATCATGTCAAGCACCGAATGGGTTCAAGAAAAACATATCTAAGGCTTTTAGTTCGAAGGCAACCACTAAAGTGAATTAAGTCGTTTGATGTTAGCAAGAATAGGATTTAAAATATCACCGTGTTGATGTGAAGAAACTGTGCATAAGATTGTCGTTTATTAGAAGAAAAATATACGCGCATATGAAAATGCCATCATTACCATATGTGGGTATATTGCTTTCACTGCAGCAACTCACGGCACTGTAACAAAGATGCATGATTTGGTTGTACTTCCATCTGAACTCAAGCACCTGCAAAACGCTTCACAGATAATGGAAATATTGTTACCCTTTAATATATCTAGTTAAACTGTATATGGCTACCAACTGTACAAGGGTCAATAAAGCAAATTAGCCATTGTGGGATGAAGACTTGAGGAGGAAGGTTGGACGACTCTTACTGTATCTCCCTGTCTGCCATAGCACTTGGTTAGGATCCTTTCTGCATACGGCCCTTAAAGCCTCACCCGTCAAAAATTATCTATACTTTATGGGTGATCGTTGCCAGATGGCGTGCCAGATATGCAGAGAGAGAGAGAGAGAGAGAGAGAGACCCCTCTCTCTCTCTCATTCCTCACCTATCAATATCTATTTATCTATCAATTACCCAACCACCTCTCGGTAAGAATATCCATCTCCCTCTCTCTAGCCATCCACCTATTTTTCTATTTTTTTTGTCCATCAGTTATCTGTCTTTTAAAAATGTCAGTGATATCCATTCGTTCTAAATACTGATGCCCTTTAATTGTATCCAATACTACTCCTTCCTTGAGTTTCAGGGGCTTCAGCGATCGTCCCTGGTGGCTAGATTGGATTACTCATTGTCATCCTCTGAAATTCTAGACACTCGTTTGGTCTAATAAAAAAAAAAAAAAAAAAAGAGTTGTGGAGAAAAAATGAATGATATCCAGATAATATTCCATGAATGCAAAAAGCTGATAAGCAGTAAGAAAATTTGTGCTGAAAAATACCTGTTCACTGGGAGAGAATGGTGAACAGTCATTAAATATCAACATACGAATAAAGACATCTCACAAATGTCATGAACACTGTGTTGTATAATGAAACCTTCAGAAACCTGTGGATGTAAGAAATAACATTATGTTTAAGTGCAATGACTTGCAATAACCAGGAGACTTTAATGCGACAATAAATAATCATATAAGTGACTTCAATGCATCATAAAGCAGTGATGAATCGGAAGATTTCAATGCTGTAATAAGCAATCAACAAAGAAATACCAGCGCAACAATAAATAGTGATCCTCCCGGAGACTTTGAAGCAGCAGTAAATAGTAACCCAACCCCCTGACACTGACCTTTCCGCATCTCGTCTTCACCCCTCGGGCAGATGAGGACCTCTGGGCGACACTCCCATTGTTACATGGACCATTGTTAACCTTCCTGAGTTCTTACCCCAATCAGTAAATGCATAAGACAAAAACTCTTATCGAGGTGGTAAGACACAAGAGTAAATCGTGTAAGGCGAGGCTGTTTTATTTGTTGATTATATTACCATTTTTAATTAACTCAGAAGTGAAACTACATGAATATAAAAAGATAGGGACAATCATACTCGTACACTACTGTTATGCAAGAGCTCGTGTGCAAGGGTACAATGTTTTTTTCACTGATATGGAAAAAAAAAAGGTAAATACTGCCTAGTGATGATTGGCCGTGGTGGGCATCTCTGAGCTAAAAGAATTCGTATGGCGTCAGCTGCAGTGAAGTTTAGAATTCTCTTGGTCAAATGGCGAGCCGAGACAGATTTTTTTTTTTTTTTTAACTTTCTGTCGTGGAGGGTATCTATAGCCTTAGGAAAATCCCCTGACGTTAACCAAAGTAGAGCAATAAACTTCATATATCGAATCCCAAGGTTTAAACATACACACACACACACACACACACACACACACACACACACACACACACACACACACACACACACAGGTAATCCCTTTCTTCTGTGTATTTTTCGATCGTTTTATTTTTCTGTTTCCATCTTTCCATCCCCACTCTCTCTCTAGGCTTCTTTAACCAATTTTATTTCTACTCATTATCTTCACTTAATCTCATTCTCATCTCTTCCTTCACCTCCTCCTACCTCCTCACCCTCGGGCCAATAATTCAGCTGCACCTCACCTGATATCACGACTCCCCCCTCCCCCCCAAAAAAGAGAAAGATAAAAAAACATACTGGATCACATTTTTATTTTTGTTTTCAATTTTTTTTTGCCCTTCCCCTGTTTCTTTTTTGTCATTCCTGAGGTAAGCAGAAGCAGGAGAGTCGCCCAGCAGGTTTGTCTGAGCCTTGTCGCCTACTAAGCCGTCCCTGCTAGTTTGTGATACGGCCTGTTTCGCCTTGTTTATTCGTGGCCTCTTCACCCGCCCTCCTAATAACCTCTCTTACACCAGTTCATCTCTGTCTAACTGGTCCACAGGGCTCGTTTCTTTCCTTTGGGTCCGTGAGAGAGAGAGAGAGAGAGAGAGAGAGAGAGAGAGAGAGAGAGAGAGAGAGAGAGAGAGAGAGAGAGAAAGAGAGAGAGAGAGAGAGAGAGAGAGAGAGAGAGAGAGAGAGAGAATAATGTGCAATATTTATAATAGTAGTTTTCACCATCCCCATCATCATTATTTTTAGTATCATATCCCAAGCCACTCATTACTTCGGACAGGGAAAGGATATAGAGACCTTGGACATTCTCCGCTCCATCCAACTACATTTCTATTTAGAGCAAATGGGTAGAGCGTCTCACTCGTCGTTTAATTAAATAATGGATGTAACTTTTGTAAAATGTATCAGCCACTTCAGTTTAGGTTGGTTATTTGTTCACACTGTACTTTCCTCAACTTCCTTACCTCTGTTTCTTATACATGCCACTCGCCATATCACACACTATTATTATTCTTGTCTAATCTTGCCGCCTTTTTTTTTTTTTTTCGGTCCAGATATACTTTCAATAAACGTTTCTCACCACCTTAGACATATCCAATCTTTTCAAATGACGATATATTGAAGCAAACATTTTATTATTCTCTATTCAGCCGACTTTTTTTTTTTCTATGTCCAATCTTAAAGGTGCGCCACAAATTAAAATCTCTCCTGTTCAACATACTAAACATATAATCTTGACCATATCTGTTTCCACATTTTCACTCATAACTTTTCATGTTCACACTCCGAAAACGCTTCACAGCTGTACCATAATAAGAACAGAAATATTTCCTCATGCAGCCCTCTTGTGGCCTCTCTAATCAGACTGTTTTCGTAATCAGTTCTTTTGTGATATCTACGACCTTAGTACTGTTTTCCCACTTCAGTTACACATTTACCTTTCTTGCCTGTCTTTACTCCACGATAATGAATACTGGGTACCACCATAGCTGCATTTTAAACACAGTAGAGATGAGAGCTAATAATGGATACAGAAGGTCGATGCAAAGGAAGATCAACTGAAAAGTTATGACTAATACTCTGACATTTTATGATCGTGTTCAAAAAGATAACTGAGAAAAAAACGAAGAGGAATCTATACTAGAGGTTAACCTAAAGTAGCAAAGGAAACGAAAAAGGCAAAACAACAATGAGGAAAAAGTACCAATAAGCTGGGGCCCCTAAACAGAATCCTGGTGTGTTATCAGTGATCTTTAGTGCTGCTACCGTAGGGGGTTTGTGGGGCTCTGCTACGTCCTTCTCACCGCTGGACCGTATCTCTCCTCCGCAGCTTCCAGATGTCTTAATCCTCTACTTTTTCATTCCTGCCACTCACCACTGTTACCTTCCTTTACACCCTCATGTTGTCTGTTTTTCCCTACATCCACACCTCAGCATCTTCCTCTCTCATAGCCTGTATTCTCTATTTTATCCTTACTCTAACCTTCATCCCTTCTACATATGATCTCCACCCTTCTACTACGTCTTAATCTCTCATCTACATACCATCCTTTTCTTCCCTGATACTGTGTCTTAATCTCTACTCTTTCCTTGCATCCACACGCCAATGTTTTCTTCATTCATGCTATGTCTTAACCTCTACTCTTTCCTCACTCCAACCTTCACCTCTGCCTTTTCTTCTTTCATACTCCAGGCTTTGTTTTCCCCACACCTGGTCACTTTCCCTGGCATCCATACATCAACATCTTCTTCTTTTATGCTTTAACCTTTGCTTCATCCAAGTCTTGTCTCACCTGTCACTGTCTTAACCTTGAAAGCTGAATTCCTATCAATCCTTATTTGTTCCTTCTAAACCCCGGCCTCAACTCCTTAACTGCCTAATATCTCGACCCGCATTCCTCCTTAGCTAAAAGCATCCCTCGCTTCAGATCTTGTTCTCATTCTGTATTACTGTATAGTTCATTCCTCCCTAGATTAGTTCGGGTTTTATATCCCTCTATCTTAATTAATCGTGTCTCTCAGCCCAACCACTCCCCTGACACCAATCCTTAGCTTCATCCGTTTCTTCACATCTTGTGTTTTTGTAGATGTGGGGAAAAAAATATGGATATAGTGAAAGGATCTAGATGAATTACAGTACGTCATGTAAAAATCTCAAAAAAAAAAAAAAAAAAAAAAAAAACTACTAGAGCAGTTGCTATAGTATTTACAACACTGACACCTTTCACAAACAGTGGCAGATTTAGCTGTCTTCTCTTTCTCCTGGTCGTATTAGCGACAATATGGATGCAAGCAGTCTGGACACATTCTGACACGCAACCGCACTAGGAAGGTCCAATCATGTAAAAAAAAAAAAAAAAAAAAAAAAATACTGTATACTCCGTGGGAAAAAAAAAAAAAAAAAAAGGTTGGAAAGTGGGCAGTCTTCACCCGTAGACTTTATTTTACGTTTAGCCGCCGTATACCTGTGACTGATGCCTATGAAGAAGCACGTCCCTGGGTTTCATATATAGCTAAAGTTGTTATGAATCCTGCATACGTTCATTCTAAGCCATGAAAGGACAGTGCAATTTTAACTTCCCCGAACTGTGTGCATATGATGTTTTAATCCCTCTAATTCTACGGGTCTTTGTCGAGGGGGAATTTTCAAGAGCCGAAGAAAATCAACTGCCAGTAGCTAGAATAGAATAAGTAAATGATGTCAAGTCCTAGGAAGTTAACTGGGACATTTTAAAGCATATCATCAGCAGCCGACACTACTGTATTCTATGGAAAGACTGGTAAAAAAAGAAAAAAAAAATACTGAGTGTGGGCGAGGAGGTCCATTAGAGTTAAATGTACTGAGAGAGAGAGAGAGAGAGAGAGAGAGAGAGAGAGAGAGAGAGAGAGAGAGAGAGAGAGAGAATGACAAACGAGATATATATTTAGAAGAACACACACAAGCAGTAACAGACATGAAGACAGGATGAGGAGAATGAGAATGAGCAGGGGGAGAGGTGGAGGAAGGAGGCAGAGAGGGGGAGCAGGATGGGGAGAGAGGGAGGGATGGAGGGAGAGGGAGGAAGATAAAAGTAAGAGACTCTGGAAGGAGAGACGAGAAGGAACGGGGGCAAGGGAAGGGTAGAAGTACGAGATAAAGGAGGAAGAGAGGGGAATGGGGAAAGGGGAGGGAGTAAGAAGGAAGATATTAGAGAGAGAGAGAGAGAGAGAGAGAGAGAGAGAGAGAGAGAGAGAGAGAGAGAGATCGAAAAAAAAAAGGGTGGTGGAAGGCTGGGGTGGGGGGAGAAAGGGGGGGGGAAGGAGGATAACATGGAGCAGTCTGACCACAACAACCCTTTCCCCCACACCCACCCCCTGCTCCTCTCCCTCCCCTTCCCCTCCTCATTGTCACCCTCTCTTCCCCCTTCCTTCCCCCTCGCACTGTTACTCTTTACCATTCTTTTCCCCTCCCTTCCTTTACTGTCAATCCCTCCCTCACTATCTTCCTTCTTTCTCCCTTCCTCCTTCTCTCCCTACGCCTCCCCTCCGCTCATCATCACTAATCCCTCCATTCCTCTCATCCTCTTTATTCTACCCATACTCTCTCTCTCTTTTCCACCTTCTCTCTATTACTGACATTGCCTCCCTTCCCTTTGCCCCTCTTCTTCTCTCTCTCTCTCTTTTCCTCCCTTCCTCTCAGCCTCTCCCTCTTTCCCTCCCCTTCTCCCTGTCACTCCATCACCCCCCTCTGCTGTGTTATCCTTTTTTTCCTACTTCTGTGATTAGGTTTGTTTTAAGTCTGTACCGCTTTGTCTGTGCGGTCTGTGTAACTCTATGTAACACCCTCCCACCTTCTCTCCCTCCCTCCCTAACAATCCTTTCCTCCTTCGTCCCTATCCCTCCCCCCCTCCTCTCTCCCTCCCTCCCCCCCCTAGACAGTCAGGAAGGTGTCTCGATAATCAGAGGGAAGGAAGCAGACTGGTCCTTGAGAGAGAGAGAGAGAGAGAGAGAGAGAGAGAGAGAGAGAGACAGAGACAGACAGACAGACAGACAGAAACAGACAGACAAAAGGAAGGAAGATGGAAAGAGACGGGGACAACGCCGAAGAGAGAGAAACGGGCAGAGGGAGGGAACGGGAGGAATATTAAGTAGAGGAGGCGGAAGGATGGCCCATGAGGACAGGAGTAGTGAGGAAGATGAGAAAGAGAAAGGTAAGGAGAGCTAAGGATGAAAGGGAGAAAGGAAGAAAGACAGGGAGAAAGAGAGAGATGGAGAGGCAGGTAAAGAGAAGGAGAGAGAAAGCTGCGGACAAGTAAAGAGAAGAGAGACATAGGAGGAACAGGGTAGATACATAAGTAGGGAATGAAGTTAAGGAAGAGGGACTGGCAGATTAAGGAAGATGGAAGGTAAGGAAGTCAATGATGGGGAGCACTGTTAAGGAGAGAAACGAAAAGGAGAATTCAATTGAGGGGGCAGATAATGTGAGGGAAAGCGAAAGATAAGAGAGAAAAGAGGGAAGCAGAGGAGGACCCATGGAGAGACAGGGAAGGGTAAATGTTAAGAAGACTAAGGGGTGATTTAAGAAGGTAAAGGGATTATGGAGACAACAGAAGCTAAGAACAAGACACTGAATGATATGGCAGGGAAGATAATCTTAAAGGTAAAGAGAAAATTGAAAAAGATTAGGGAAAAATTAAATTGGTAAGTGGGAAAAAAGAGAAGAAGGTAGGGAGAGTTGGGGTGCCCTAAAAGATGGAGAATGGGAGAAGGGAAGAGGTTGGAAGGGGTTGAGGACAATAGGTGGGAGGAAACAATTCGGTGGGACGGGGAAGGAAGAGAAGGTGAGGAAGAGAGAGAGAGAGAGAAGGTAGGCTATAAGGGAGATGGGTGAGGGAGAAGAGGAGATAACGGAGAAATGGGAATAACTTTGCTAATGGGAGTAACATGAGATGAATATGAGAAGGACAAGTGAGAAACAAAGTAGAGGTGAGGAGGTGTGATGCGATTAACTGGTACTTCAGCTATAATAATCTATCTATCCATCTGTTGAGAAAGAGAGAGGGAGAAATAAGCAGGGGAGTTGGGGTGAACAAGGTGGGAACGGGAAGACATTTAAAAAGATTTGGATAATAAAGGTACTGGTAATACGAAGACAGATGAAACAAACACGAAAAAAGTCGATAAAGAGGAGCAGAGCACAGACACATCCCCATCTCACTAACCCCCGTAAAAAAGGAGTAAAGAAAAGGGGGGTCAAAGTTTAGGTAAGGCTCAGAGTAGAAGAGGCCTCTCCCTTTGGCTCGATTCGCGTGGTCTGTGTGCTGCCCTTTTCTTTCACCCCTCCCTTTATAAAGCCTTTGAATGGGGCGGTCCTCTCTAAAGTCAGACCCTTGGCTGCCCTCCCTCTCTTCCGGCCCTGATTATATGCAAATTTTTGGCCAGGGTAAACAATGGGGAAAAGAAAAGGAGAGCTGAAGGGTGGAGAAAAAAAGGGAAGTGCAAAAAAACAGATCATATATGCATAACTCTTTTCCGGGCCTGTGATATCGATGCGTCTTCATTGGCTCACTTTCCGGGCTGATTAGGCGGGGCGGTACTGGCTGGTGGGAGGATAGGTAGGGAACTGGATGAGTAGACGAGAAGGAGGCTAGATAGATGCAAAGACAGACAAATAGACAAATGAAGTGAGGATGAGAAAGACCAGTGATGAGAAAATGAGGATGGATGGATGGATTTACAAGTGGACGAATTAATAAGGGAGGAGACAGAAGATGGATAAATGAATAGGATGTCATGATCAGATAAACGTTTGATAGACAGAGAGGTAGATAAACATAAGGAGAGGAGAAGAAGAGAGACAAACAGAAAAATAAGAAATAATGTAAGAGGCGAAAAGGGGATTAGACAGATATACTCCTATAGATAAAGAAATGAATAGAAGAGGAAGACCAATGCACAGATAAGCAGACACGTAACAGACAAAATAAATACAAGGAAAAGGTGATGGCTAGATGATTCAACAGATAGACAGATCGACAGAGATGTAATAGATATATAGACAGCCAGAAGGATAGACAAATGGACAGATAGGTATGAACTGAGTAAACGTTGTAAGCGCATATCATCATCGTGAGAGGATGTGTCAGACAATATATTTTCATTAATTTTCGCGTGCCATATACCCCAAGCTTAATTTACACATATGATCATTCTTCCGCCGACAATGTACTGAGAGAGAGAGAGAGAGAGAGAGAGAGAGAGAATGGTGAACAATGAGACAGAAAAATGACCCTGATAAAGTGACAAGCAAAAATTAAAAAGAAAAAGAAGGTGACAGAAAAAGGAAAGAAAAGAGAAAAAGTAAGAGAGAAGAGAGGAGAAAAAGATCAAAAGAGGCGAAGAAGGTAAAAAAAGCGCGCAAGAAAAGGTTAAAAAAAAAAATAATAATGATAATGCTGGGTTCTGTATTTTCACGGCGGCATAACCTGACCCCATAAATCCCAGGTAATGTATTCATGTGACAGCCGCCCTCCTCACCCGTGTGCTTGGACGGGCGGGGAGTGGGGAGGAAAGGAGGGAAGATAGGGGAAGAACGGAGGGAGGGAGGGAGGGAAGGGGAGGGTAAAGGAGGAGAGAAGAGATGAAAGCAGGGAAATGGAGAAGAGATTGGAGAGAAGAGCGGGATGATGAAATGGGAAGATTGGGGGTGAAAGAAGGGAGGTGGGAAAGGGAAGCAGAGGAGGAGAAGGGATGAGAGAGGGGAAAAGGAGAAGTGGGGGATGAAGAGTAGGGAAGGGAAGGGAAGGGAAGGGAAGGGAAGAGAAGAGAAGAGAAGAGAAGAGAAGAGAAGAGAAGAGGAGAGAGAGAGAGAGAGAAACTGGTGGAGGGAGGAAGGGAAAAGGGTGGATGGAGGGAGGGAGGAGCTGAGTGTCATCCTTGCCTGAGAGAGACAAATGACATTACCGGATTCTTGAGGAAGTGTGCAGTGTTCTCTCTCTCTTCTTCCACGTTCCCCTTCCCTCTCTGCCCTAACCTTTCCTCCTTCAGCCTTTTCCTCCTTCATTACCCTTTTCCTCTACTCAATACTCCCCAGTCTATTTTCCTTCCTGCCCTTATATTTTCCTAAACAGGCATAGATCATATATTTCACTCTTATTATCTGCCCTTCTCTCGATCCATTTTTTGTCCTTTGAATCTGAATTGCAAAAAAAGAAGGGGGTTGGCTGGATTTTCTTTTACATGGGCAGGCATGATGGAGAGAGAGAGAGAGAGAGAGAGGGAGAGGGAGAGGGAGAGGGAGAGAGAGAGAGAGAGAGAGAGAGAGAGAGAGAGATGAGGGGGGGAGGGAACAATGGACTGGAAGGCAAAGGGGTAAAGGCGAAAAAAATGGAGTGAGTGAGTGGGAGGCGGTGGACAAAGGAGTCGAGAGGCCCCTTGTTGTGTGTAACTGTAATGGTGTGCTTGTGTCCTGCCCATTGTCGAGTAATAACACTACACCACCACCACCTCCCTTATCTTATCTTGTACACCACTTATCTCAGACTTTCTCCTTACCCCTCTTCCTGCCTACTTTTTTCCCTTTTCCTATGGTTTATCTCGCATCTTCTTCCTTCTCTCTTATTTCAGTGTCTCTCACCTTTTCTTCCTAATTTTTCTTAGAGAGAGAGAGAGAGAGAGAGACAAAGGAGTTGACGTTTTACATGAGGAGGAAAAATAAGGAAATATCAAGTGAGCGAAGAATGAAGGAGGAGAGGGAATAAAAGTAGGAAAAAGGAAAATGCAGGGAAAGGTGATATCTAAGGAAGAAAGTAGGAGATAAAGGGTAAGAGAAGAGAAAGTAAAGAATAGAGAAAGGATGGATGAAAAGAGGAAGGGAAGAGAAGAAAGATGAGTAAGAGACAGGAATGTGGGATAGTTAAGGGAGAGGGCAGACAGTAAAGGGTAGGAGAAGGAAAGCGAGGTAGGATAAGGAAAATGAAAAATGACAATGGAAGAGAGGAAGGAAGGGAAAGAGAGGGAGGAGGGCATGGGTGGGAAAAGGCATGAAGCAATAGGCAGAAGAAGGAAAGACGGGGAAGCAGAGGGAGAGAGAGAGAGGGGGGGGGGGAGAGAATGATAGAAGAGGTAAGAGGGTAGGATGAAAAGGAAAGGACGGAAGTGGAGGATAAAAATGTAAGAAAAGAAAAGGAAAGAGAGAGGGAGGTAGGAGGGAAGGAGGAAGGGGAGGAGGAGAGGAAAAATAGGAGAGAGGAATTGGAGAACAGAAAAGGTAGAAGCTGTTGGATAAAAAATAGAGGAAGAAAAATAAGAGAAAGCAAATGCAAGAGTATGGAAAGAATAAAAGAATGGGAAGAGAGGAGGAAGGAAGAGTGGAAAGAGGAGAGAGAAGCGGGAAGGAAGAAGAAAGGTAACGGGTAGGTAGAGAGAAGGTAGGAAAGAGGTGGGGTAGGGAGGAAAATGTCAGGCAGTTACATATGTCCTGGTGCATAAATTATCACCCCTCGGACCATCCTTCTTCCTTCTCTCTCTCTCTCTCTCAATCTGTTCTCCTTGTCCTCCTCCTCTTTTTTTTTGTTTTTGTTTGGTTTATACTAGTATTTATCCTTATGAGATTCTCTTGAGGATCGGATCTTCTCCTCGGAAGGACAGAGCTGGCCAGGAGTTACCTTTCCTCAAGATGGCTAAGTACAAATCATGATGGAGTGTTACCAGTGAAAGTAACTGATATGACAGTCAACGGATTGTATTGTCTATGATTTTGTTTCTGTATGTCTGAATCTGTATTTGTCATCGGTATGATTCGACTGAGTGCAAACGTATTTTTCCCAACGAAACATATTTTTCCAAGATTTAATTATTTGCCAACGCTGGATTCGAATCTATGATACAAACCACGGCAGCTTGGGTGACATACACGATAACCACCATGACAATCTCTCTGCTACCTTCCTTACTTAATATATTTCCCTCTCTTTACGTGTCCTTCCCCCTTTCCATGAAAGCTTTTAATATAGTTTTTCTCTTAATGTCAGTACTTTATTCTGTTCACAACACACACATTCCATTAATATGCCGCATAGTCGTTAGCAAGGAAGACTATAACCTTCTTTCTTTGTGGTTATTTTGCACAATAAACCTTAATATTTTGCTTGCCATTTAAAATTTTCAATATCTGCACGACATCCACAGACAACACACAAATAATACTGACAGCAATGTGGCTAAGAAATATACATCACAAATTCTCATAAGGTAATAAGAATACGTCTATGTCTCATTATCCCTCCACGTCTGCTTCTCCCTTATTCATTATTCCACTTCCCTTTACACGCATCATTCTTTTCCTACATATATACTGCCTACCTCACTTGCCTTCTTGGCGCTGCTTTTCCTTCCCAATCTTCTTTCTTGCAGATTTGCTCCCATGTCCCTTCTTCCTTAACGTTCTCAGTATCTTTTCTTTTTTTATTATTATTATTATTTTCTTCCTCTACTTCATCACTGTTATTACCACCTGTCTTAACCGGCATTTATTCACCTCTTGCTCCTCTTAGCGTTTCCCTCCAGTTTCTCTTTTCTTTATCTTAGTTGTTGCTGCATATATATATATATATATATATATATATATATATATATATATATATATATATTGATAGATAGATGGATAAATAGATATAGACAGACAGATAGAAATATATATTTCACTCTATCGTCATCCCTTCTCTTAATCTTCCCGTTAGATTTATCGTCCTTCCTTTCTTTCTTTTTATCCTTAATTCTATATCTCCTATTTCCACTATGCTTCCCTGTTCCCTCTCATGCCTTAAGCTCTTTCCACCAACATTTACTTAATTCTTCCTCCTCTTAGCGTAGCCTTTCGATTTCTTTTTTCATATTTCTTCTATTTCAAATTTTTCCTTCTTTATCCTCCATTTACTCGATATTCCCGTTAGCCAGCCCCACCCACCGCTGTCCACCTCCCCCCCCCCACACCAAACACTTCCCCAATAACCCCTTCTCCCCATCACACACACCCTTGCCCTCCCCCCCACTCTGCTTGGCGGGGGGGGCAGGGCGGGGTGTCCTCATGACGCCTCTTCCTCGGGGATATTGTCTTCACTCCTCCTCCTACCCTTATCCCCCCCAGCCCCACCCTCATCCTCCACGTGTCCCCCCTGTCACCATTTGTCTTCGCGTTCGGACATCAATAATTTCATTCCCTCTTTACTAAAACCTCTAAGCATAAAATCTAAGACGTCCAGTCCTCCCAAGATAAGATCACTGAATATACGCATTTCATAATTAGGTTTCATTTTGCTCTAGACAGACTGTGGGCGAAACGTGACATAGGGAGGGAACCGAAGTCGTTGGCGGGGTCACACGATGGGACGCTTGGAGCCAAAACCACAGGGAAACACGACCGCCTAAAAAAGTGGACAAAATTTTCCTGACGCTATTTCCGCATTCCCGTTATGGACAAGAAAAAGTCCTTAGCTCCCCTATGCGTCAGGACCCGCCTTCAGCATAAAAACTGAGGACAGGATAAACAGGATAAAACATAAATGCAAGAGATGACAGCGCAATGTATAGGAAGAGCGGAAAAGGAAAGACAGATACAAGCAGCCAGTGGACGTACAGCTGTCTCCTTTATTTCTCCATGTCCATCTTTAGGAGGACGAGGAATGCAGATGATGAATAAATGTAAGGGATGACAAGATAATGCAAAGAGGAAAAGGAAGGAAGATACAAGATGAAAGTCTGCCATCTCCTCCTCTCCTGGCGGGGTATTAAAAAAAAAAAATCCGTATACAGTATTATAATATATATCTTTAATAGGACAGGGAGGTTGCAAAAAGAAAAAGAATAAATGAAGGTGATCTTAAGATAAGGTTGTGTACAAAGGAGGAAAATACATAAGCCACGTAACCGTAAATCTACATTACACAGAAAAATAATACTGCAGAAAACGGTAAGGAGAAATACATGGAAACACGGTAACAACTGCGCGGAGTGAGAGGACAATGCTGAGTGAAAAAGAAGGAAGGCGCAAGAGCATATAAATATCTAATATTTCGGTTTTGTTTAAAAAGAAGACCTTAGAAAACTGTAACGCTATATATAAAGGATGACAGAATAAACGGATGACAGAAACGAAAACGCAAGAAATTCATGAATTTAAATCTGTCCCCTTCATCTCTCCATATGCACCTTAGATACAGTCAGTATTGATAAAAACGACAAGGGACAGGCGCAATGGATGTTAGGATAATGCAGAGTGAATAAGAAGGAAGATACAAAAGGGATATGAACGCCTCGGATCTGGTTGTGTGGTGGCGGGGGGTAAGACCGCAGAGGGACCGTTTTAAGGCGGAGAGGGGGGCGTTCCTGGCCTATTGGGGGTCGGGAGGTCCAGGGTAATGGGAGAGTCTGGCCAATGGGAGCGGGGAGGGGGTCCGGCTGGGAAGGGGGCTGAGAGATGGGAGGGGTAGAGACTGAGACGCGGGGGGGGGGGTCAAGGAGGAAGCTGGAGAGGGAATCCGGCTGGGAGGGGGGCCGAGAGATGGTAGGGGAGGCGACTGTGAGAGGGTGGGTCTGAGAGGGGGCTGGGGAGGAATGTTGGGAAGGGGTGGGGAAGGGACAGGTACTCGTATAGAAGGTACTGAATGTGTCCGTAATAAATCGTAGCTGCCAAGGGGTTAAAGACTATCTCGCTCAATCCTCTCGCTATCATAAATGCACTATGAATCCTTACTGATATTACAGTCGTAATTGTTCCTCTGATCTGAACTGAGCAATATATTTCTGCTCATTTATTTTCATGCAAAGGTTTTGGGATCAATTTCATCGCTTCAATGAAAGACACACGTCATAAATTCTCGTGCGTGACGCCTGGATCCTTTGCATGTGAGATAATACAGGTTGTGTGAAGGCACTATGATGGATTGAGGAAGATTATGCCAAAGATGTCAATTGTTCACACGAGTCTATATTAAATGGTCAAAGTGATTTCTTTTTCTCTTCACCACTGACGGGCCATTCACTCTGTACATCACATTTCTTACAAGGCAGTTACTATTTCCATATTATATTTTATTAATCTGTTGCTAGCTTACAAGTTCAATGTGTAAGTTCATTATTCCCCACTTCCCCATATACACACACATGTGTTCCATTTCAATTCATACCAGAAGAGCGTGCAAGTCAGGCTGAAACTGTTGTATCGTCCCATTAGCTTATATTTTATGGGTGTATAACTCTTCATCTGAGGAGCTCACGGCATTGAAATGTCTAGATTCATTCGTGTGTGTGTGTGTGTGTGTGTGTGTGTGTGTGTGTGTGTGTGTGTGTGTGTGTGTGTGTGTGTGTGTGTTTCAAACTATACCGATATTTCAGTTACTTTAATAACATCCAAGACATTAATAACCATCTGTCGACAACAGAAATCTTGACTAAAATGACTTCGCTGGCACCACATGAATATATTCTGCTTGTGAATGGTCTCCCTCTTTGTCTTAGGATTAAGGTGCGGCATGGAAGACATATTAATATAAAGGAAATGCCAGTACATCTTGTAAATCAGCCGTAATACAACATACAGTACAGAATTAAGCAGTGACAGCAAAATCATGACGATTTTTGTTTCAGGCTCCAGTGTGTAATTAGGTGTTTGCTTCTTCCTTCCCATTAAAAAAAAAAAAAAAAAAAGTCCATGCCAATTTTTCTGATACATGGCGCCCCTTCATTTTCGACTGGAGAGTTTGGTAAGTGAGAGAAGGCCCTTGCTTTACTGTTTTTGTCATAGTCTAGGAGCTTAGGTCCAACCTTAGGGAATGGGCAAACGAACTGCTGCGTTTATAGTCTTATGTCCTTATTTTCCTCCACTCTCAGATCCTCCATTTCACCAGTCCTCTCTCCTCTCACCCCTAGACCCTAGTATTCACCCTATTTTCCCCTCCTATCTCTCTCTTTTCCTATTAGTAACTCTCCTTACAAGTTTATTTCTGGATATTACACAATTATATTCCCGCATATGATGTTCATACCGACTATGCCAGAGCTGGAAAAGGCATAAAGACGTAAGAGGATTGTTGGGTGGATTATGTAAAATAAATGGTTAAAGAAGAGGTGTTAGAAAGCCACCTAAGTCCATGAGTATACGATCCCGAGTTACAAAGCAGCCCCGTCAGGTTAGAAGTGAGGAATAGGAGGAAGACAGGGACAGCGAAGGAGAAGGGAAGAGGCGGGTAAAGGGGCGAGTAGGGTGTCCACCACCAGGCCTAAAAAAAGTATCTCGGACGATGTAAAAAATTTCTCGCTTAAGAACGTGACACTTTTCTTTCTTCCTCTTTCAAATCCCCGCGTCGGCCCCCCTCCGCCTCAGATCATGTACTACCGACATGCCTCGCGCCCCAGGACTTTATTGGACGTTTTTTGGACTCCCGGGGACGCTGATGGGACGGCTATGGGGACCTCCATCACGGGTAGTTAGCAGGACGCTTCATGGATTGCTAAAAAAATTTCCGTTTAGGTGGAGCGTGGTTTGTGAAATCTCGTCGTGTCCGATAGGTATTCCAAGTGTTTCGTGTTGCCTTGCCGAGTAAACATTAGAAGCGATTTGCCAAAATACGTCATAAGGAAGGATTCAAATGTTATGAATCTCATTTGTCAGTTTTCTTTGAAGGCACCCTATAGAATTCATTTCTGTTCGATATTGCGAGCACCAAATATTACTACGGTGGGACTGCATAAATGCTGCCTAATTACAGCAATATGTAGATATAGCTTTACTTCACACTTCTTCATATAAAGTAGAAGACCCTGTTTACCTTATTTCGTACATTAATGCACTGTTGTCGAGGTTTTGGTTCATTGTTAACCATGACTCTTCCATCCTTCTCACAGTCTGGTCTATCGATCTGTAGATTATTTCACTGGCAATTGGTTATGCAGAGAGGATTGCCAACATTAAACACTGTATATTTTTTCTATATCAGATTCTATATGGCACTGTTCTAATGATATGTAATATATTTCGAGATCGTTCTGCAGACTGTACTTGTCTTCTATTCTGCTTATAATTCTGTTCAACTGAATGTCACCAGACCCGTGAAAACTGCCACTTATGCGTTAAAATAGACAATGTGCATAAAAAACTAAAAGGGACATACAACTGATTTTTGTGGCAAATCACTCATCACAAATCCCCAATCTGGCTGGGATGAGACACTAGAATGTGATAGAATGAGGAGTGAATAATGAATAAGGAGGTGAAAGGAGTGAGGAATGGCTGGAGAACAAGTGGTGGATGAGGATGTGAAAATGAGAGAGAGAGAGAGAGAGAGAGAGAGAGAGAGAGAGAGAGAGTTAGTCATGTTAATGCAAGTGGGACATAGCAGAGGAAGGAATTGAGAGCGAAAGGGCAAGCCAGGTCTCGTCCAACTTAACGGGACGAGGTGGAAGAGCTAATAAAATGCCAAAAGAGGGGAGGTAGGAGAGTGTAAGAGTGAAAGAAGAGACATTTGTCGATAAGGACATTAGAATTGAAACTAGAAACTAATGTACACAACAGATACAGGTTCAGGAAAAAACTGAACAAGAACTGAAAACGGATGACTGAACAGTGACACTAAATGGTAAACTGTGTGGATAAATCTTATTACCTCAAATTAATATATATATATATATATATGTGTGTGTGTGTGTGTGTGTGTGTGTGTGTGTGTTTTATTTTAGCCCCTTTAATGATGGCACTTCCTTTAGCGGAATGGACTGCGTACGTGTATCCAAGGCAAGGAGACTTAAACAAATTGTAACGTTCTGGGCATCAGAAATTCTTTTAGCTGAATAACATAGCTGCCACAGACGTATTTTAGCATTTACTTAACACCAAGAGGGAAGGGGAAACAAGATTTGGAGGGAATAAGGATGAAGATGCGACAGGAAGAGAAGTGTAGGCAGTGTGTAGTAGTTGTGAAGTTTGTGTTGTAATGCTTGTGGTGTGAGAGGCGTACCAGGTAATTGGTATGAGTGATGCTGGGGTGGAGAATGTGATCTGAATGCAGGTACGTGAGGGGTGTGGGGAGAAGAGTAATGTGTGGAGTGTGAGCAGCCTGAAACACCGAAGAACACGAATGAGGGGAATATGGAATATGAGCTTGATGGGAATACTGGGTACGAGGAAAGTGAATATTACTAGCCTATTCCATATGATGACGTGTTGTGTGTGTGTGTGTGTGTGTGTGTGTGTGTGTGTGTGTGTGTGTGTGTGTGTGTGTGTGTGCTTTGCCTTATTTTCCCTAATACAGGACATCATAATTAAAAAACTAGGAGAATGATGAGTGCGATGATACGAAGCAGAAGGACAGTGTAGGAAAACGTACGAGTATGAAGAATATGAATCTGGCAAAACGTATCTTAAATCCATTCAGCTCAGTTACGCCCTATTCTGGTCCTGCTGCCTCCAAACTATACTACTCAAGTTAGGAGATACCTTTTTCCGTGACGGGATTAATGATGGATATTTCTACCCCATCCAACAGAAACGGCTCTCCTAGGCTGAATAAAATAGTCTGAAGGAAGAAAGAATTAATTTGAGAAGATGCAACTGTAGACAAACCCTCAGTTTTTGTTAGAAATCTGTAAAGTCTGGCTGTTGTATCCACTCTGATAAATGCACTCACCACGTGACATGCAGGTAAACCACATCTAGCGCTTGGATGTGGTTCAAATATGGTCTTCGGAAACTGTGTGCTTAGACATACCATCCCTCTCGATGTTATAAGTGTACGGCTATGAGACATCTGAGGATAAAGCGCGAGGAACATGAACAGAGAGGAAGCCTGAGAGAAGTGATATGTGAGGAGTAAGAGACTATACATGTGCGGTAAACTTGTGTTATACTTTGGCGACACGACAGTTAGAATCATCTCTGACGATCATCAGGTACGTCAGCATCACCACATATAAACACAGTTCCAATATATGGGTATAAGTCTCTCTTTTGAACAATTCATCTCTTTGATTTCAATACACGAAATGAAAAGTATTAATAAACACCGGAATGACAGTAGTGAAACCTTCCGTGGGAGAGAGCAAGACAGACGAGGTGTGGGAAGGATGGGCTAATTGATACGGTGAGTCTAAAGAAGCAATGGTGTTCAAGAGTTATCATGTGGGCCTAAATACAAAAATCACTCAATAAAATTATCAGTAATACTGCATGACGAACTGCCAGTTATGCATATAAACTTTAATTAGTTTATGAACATGATAGCAACTACACTCGAAAGGAAAATGAATATAACTTTATATTTTAGCCTGAAATTCCAGTGTGAGACTCCAGTACCCCTATTATTCACCTACTTAGAACGTAGCCAGGCACCGTGAACAGAGAGGAACTATAACTAACGAAGACCCGTGAAGCTAAAACTGGACTGAATATAATCATAAAAAAACTCGTTTCCACTGCCTATACACCGCAGAGCAATAAACACGTCTAGCCAGCGCGTAAAAAAGGCGACAAAAAAAAAAGTGCCTGGCCCGGCCTTAGAGAGGGGCCTTTGTGGGTCGTGCAATAAGGGTGAGGACGGCAAGGTCGGGTGTCACGTCCGTCAGCCTTAGCACCGCCAGGCCCACACTGCATCCCCACCATGACCTCGCCTGGGAAGGTCATTTGAGGTTTGCAGAGTTGAGAAAAAACGGATGAATGAAAGAAATCGATAAGGATGAAGGAAAGAAACTAATAACTGATATATGAGAACAAAGAAACAATTACAGAAATGAAACAAACACAGAACTGCAATGGAAAACTGAAAGAGAGAGACCAATGAAAGACGTAAAGAAGCGAAACAAACACAGACCTGACAGAAACAGAAATGAAACAGCCGGTGAGATAAAAAAAAAAAAATAAAAAACGAATATACTGCAGATAAACAAGAACAAATTTTCCTATTTTTGCGTACAGAGATTTGAAAGAACGGAGAGAGGAATCGATACTTGGTTAACGTTGATAGAACGAGAAGATACAGGGAAGAGAAACTAATGGTGAAGAACTTACGGCTTCGCAGTGTTGAACAGAAGAAATGTAAATGAGGAAGATAAAAAGGGAAAACAAATAACACAGATGTTTTGTTGCCTTAGGAGAGAGAGAGAGAGAGAGAGAGAGAGAGAGAGAGAGAGAGAGAGAGAGAGAGAGAGAGAGAGAGAGAGAGAGAGAGAGAGAGAGAGAGAGACTAACACTGGAGATGGCACATGATTCTCGTAGATTTGGCATGTAGAATACAAAGAAAAGGAAAAACAGGAAAATAACAAATGACACGTGATTTTTCAGATGAGAACATACAGACATAAATGAAATCTGAATAGAAAATACATGGCAAAAATAAATGATGAAAAATAACACCTCACAACAGACTCGAGAACTACAGAGAAGCTAAAGTAAATTAAGACAGCAAAGGGAAGGCGATTTTTAAAGACATGATTAGGAGATACAGAGATGTGAAAACTAAATGAAAGAAAGAATCGACCTACTTCTAATTCATATTCAACTCTTACTACAACTGGTTATGTTACAGTCCACTAAAACTCAATGTACAGTAGTAAGAAGCATCAGAACAAAGGATATAACAACTAAAAAAAGATGCAGTTACCGAAATTGTGTTACACTGATTACAGCATTTGGGTTAAGTACTTCCATTTTAACAGATTACGGTACCGTGAAAGCAAGATTTGAAAGATCCCAAAGTTGCAGTGTAGCTCTTGTAAATCTACATGGAAATAGGGAAAAGGTATAGCCGTTAGGGCAAAGCAAGTTATGACAGTCACAACAGTTCAGAGTTTAAGAACAATATTTATGAGCTTACAAACAACTGTCTATAACTCTCACAAAAACCACACTGAAAAGGGGGAGGTATATAATCGTGAGGACAAAGAAGGACAATATTTAAGACCTTCCCAACAAAAGATGTAACAATTGCAGTGTAGCCTTCACAAAACCACATGGAAAAAAAAAAGGAGGGTCTATAATCGACAGGACAAAAAATCAAGGTAGGGAAGAGAGAGAGAGAGAGAGAGAGAGAGAGAGAGTGTGTAGGCCTATGGAGAAACCCAAGGAGGTGCAGATTACACGGTTGAGTGGGTGCCTTTACGTTGCATGGGAGGGGGGCGGGCCTGCGTGCCTCCCCCAACCCCCCTCCCAGTCCCATTACCTGCCCTTAATCTCCCCCTTCTTCTATTCCCTTCTTTCCTTCTCTTCCTCTGCTTGTTCCATCCTTTTCCCTCTCTCTTTCTCCTTCCCTCCTTCCACCCTCCTCTCCTGTATTTCTCTCTCTTCCTCTCTATGTTCTTCCTTCTCTTACTCCACACTCCTTTTCGTCGTTTCCCCTACTTCTCTCCATCTTGCCTTCCCTTCTTTCCATCTCTCCTCTACTTCTTTCTTTTCCTACACTCCTCTACTTTCTCTCCTTCCTTCCTTCCTGCCTTCCTTACTACTCTCCTTTCCTCCCTTCCACGTTCCCCGTAGGCCTCTTTCCCTCTCTTTCAACTCATTTCCCTCCCATCTTCTTCCCCCTTTCCCAGTCTCTTCTTCCCTCAGTCACTCTCGCTCCTTTCCTCCCTCCCTCCCTTACGCTACTTCTTCATTACTTGTTCTTTTCTCTGCCTCAATGTTTTCTTCTAATATGTATGGCTTCGTCTCGCTGTCTTTTCTGTTATTTGTATTTTTCCCTTTGAGTGTTCGTGTTTAGATCTACTTTCGACACTTTGCAGGCTTTCGTATTTCTTTTTTCTCTCTCCTATTCCTATTCTACCTTTAATACTCTCATGTACAGTATCTTGCTCAATAGTTCCTTTTTCTTCACAGCTTTCTTTTCTTGCATGCCCTGCCCTTTTTTATTTATTTCCATTCATATACAGTGTTTTTCAACCCTCTTCTTGTTATTCTCGTGTTTCTGTTCCTCGTTTTCAATACGGTACTCGTTTGCGCCCACTTTATTCCCTTAAGCATATCTTCAAACTAATTTCTGAATTTTTATGCCTCCATCTCATCTTTTTATTATTATTTATCCTTCCTTCTTCTTCCTCTTCTTTTCCTTCAGATTTCCTATCACCTTCATCTTCTGTCTTTTTTTCCCCTCCCCGTTCTTCTCCTTCACTTTTTTAATTGCTCTTACTTTTTTTTCCCCCTTGCTCCCATTCTTCTAACAGTCTCCTCCTGTTTCCTACTTGTTCACATCTTGTATTTTCCTTTTTCCCTTACCTCCCTTTCTCCCTCCATCCCACTTCTGCTCTCCTCCCCTCAATGTGTCTACCTTCCCCGTTTCCACTTCCTGCCTTCCCTTCAAAAACATATTCTTATTTTCCTTCTATTTTCCTTAAACTTGCCTTCATCCTTCTGTCTTCTGCCCCTCCATCTACCGCCGTCCTTCTCTTCTTTCACTCCTGCTTCCAACATGCTCTCAATCCCTTCTTCTTTTTCCTCTACTCTTTCCTCCTCTCTCCAATCTGCCTACCTACCCTCCATCCCCCGACACCCTCCTCTTCTTTCCTCCTCCTCCTCCTCCTCTACTCTCCTCTTTCCTCCAATCTACCTACCTACTACCCCCTCCCACGGCACCCTTCTCTTCTTTCCTCTTCCTCTACTCTTTCCTCCTCTCTCCAATCTGCCAACCTCTCACTCTCCTCCTCTTTCCTCTTCCTCTACTCTTTCCTCCTCTCCTCAATCTGCCAACCTCTCACTCTCCTCTTCTATCCTCTTCCTCTACTCTTTCCTCCTCCCTACAATCTGCCTACTTACCCCCCCTCCCCTGTCCCCACGTGGCCTGTGCCGAAACCCTAATAGTGTGTAGCATAAGTGACCGTCCAAGCATAAATAATGAGCAAGATGGGTAATGAAGGCATGGCAGCTGTGTCCACTCTCCTTCCTTTACTACCTTCCCTCCACCCCTCCTGTCCGCCTGCCTACCTACCTTCCTTGCCTTCTGCTTACCTACCTACCTACCTACCTTCCTTGCCTTCTGCTTACCTACCTACCTACCTACCTACCTTCCTTGCCTTCTGGATACCTAAAGTCTACCTAACTACCTATCTTCTTTTCCTTCTGCTGGATTTTCTTTATTCCCTCCTGCCTGTCTACATATTTATATACTTACTCACCTACCTTAATACCTACTGCCTACCGACCTACCTTTCTTGCATGTTGCTTACCGTTCTAGCCTACCAGCCCTTCCCTCGTGCCTACCTACCCACCTACCTTTTCAACTACCTGCCTTGTTTCCTGACTGTCTTTCTGTCTTCCTTCATGCCTATCCATCTACTTATTTACCTACTTACCTACCTAATTACCTCCTATCAACTTATTTTCCTTGCATTACCTTTTTCTCTACCTTCCTTCAGTCTTGCCTACCTACTTATGTACCTACCTTCTTATCCACCTACCTTCCTAACCTACCTTGCCTCGTACCTTCCTTTCTTTCCTCTCACATACGTGTTTTCTTCCCTTCTTCCTGCTTACCAACCTACCTAGCTCTCTCCCTTCTACATTTTATTCCTCACGTCCACATACTCTATATCCATCTTACTTTCCTTTCATCCACTGTTCTGCTTACATTCATCTCTCTCTCTCTCTCTCTCTCTCTTTGTCTATTAATCTATCTATCCAATTATCTGTCTATCACCCTTATTACCAGTCTCTCTAACCTGTTACTTTTGGGTTTGCTTTCTTGAATCCATGAATTGGCCTTCCTACCTACGTACCTACCTACCCACCTACTTACCTTACCCTGCCCCACACTAAGCTACAGAAACCAGTCCTACCCTACCCTACCCTGCCCTTTCCTCCCCCACCCTCCCCTACCCTTAAACCATTTTATGCCTATTCTGCCTAACACCCCAGATCCAGTTCTTCCTCTCCTTTGACCCGGTCAGCCTACCCACCCTGCCATAACCCCTCCAGGACATGGGAAATCTTAACTATCCTATTCTTCCAACCGCCAGACGATTTTTCTCAATCTAGACGTTGCCTCTCAATGACTAAGTGCTAAAAACTCTTTCCGGTATCTTTTTCATGATGTGGCATATCTTAGCTCAGTTTTTCTTCCTATCACAGACGATTCTACTGACTTTGGATGTGGCCTACCCTCGTTTAAAAAGTAACCTTGCCTCTTCTATCCATCACGGTAATTAATATCTTGAAGAGACTATGGTGGGAAGGAAGGGGAAGAGAGGCGTATGTCTGTTGATAAGTAGAGTTGGAAGATCATCAATGAGGGTGAGATGAGGTAAAATAAGAAACAGTAAGAACAGACAAGGCAAGGTGAAGGGAAGGAAAAGAGAGTGAGTTATGAGAGGGAAAGATAAGTGGGTAGATAGGGAGGCAAGGTAGGGAGGAAATGGGGGAGGCTGATTGTTGGGTAAGCTGGCAGGAAGGCGGGCAATTAGTCTGGTAAGTAATTGGGTAAGTGGGCAGGTTGCAGAGAAGACAAGTTGTATGTAAGGCAGGGTGATGAGCAGATAGGGCAGAGGGTGGGAGTGACGACGTGAGAGTGGGTGAAAGGAGGTAGGTGGGAAGGTAGGTAGGCAGATGGAAATGATAGGAAGGTGGAAAGATAAGTGGACGGAAAAGATAGGCAGATGGAAAGTGACGTTGGTGGAAAGTTGGGTACGTGGAATGAAATGCAGATGAAAATGACAGGCAGGTGGAAGGCTTGGTAAACAGAAAGTAGGTGCCGGTAAACAAAAACAAAAATTAAAAAAAAAAAGAGAAAGAGAGTATATGAACGCTGGGAAGTGGAGAGACACAGAAAAGAATAATGAACACTTACTGTACAAAAAAGAAACATGCCGGTACGTGAGAAAGAACTGTGGGGGAGAGGAAACGGAAAAAGAGTAAAGACGGAAGATTTGACCGACACATAGTACAATATTGGAGGAAGAAATAATGATACGTGGCAGGAGTTACGATGAAAGGAGAGAGAGAGAGAGAGAGAGAGAGAGAGAGAGAGAGAGAGAGAGAGAGAGAGAGAGAGAGAGAGAGAGAGAGAGAGAACAACAACACGATGCGATGTATGGCTGAGAGTAGGGGACATTTCTCATAATCCTCTCTCACCCACTCCCCTTCCTCGATTTCCCACAGCGGGGCCATTAGCGTGACTCAGGAACCTACACCTTGGGTCCTCATTAGATGGGCCTCGTTTGTTCCCGTAATGCCCACCCACACCACCACCTGTTTACTCACGCCACCACCTACGTAACCTCCGCCATGTATTCCTCTGTATCGCCTTCTGCCCTCCCTCTTCCACCTGTATTCTACTCTCTCTCTCTCTCTCTCTCTCTCTCTCTTTCTCGGCCACGTATTCAACTCTACCTTCTATCTACACTCGTCTACCCCTTCCACTATCTTTTATTACTGTGTCATCCACACCAACTTCCTTCTCTGATGTTTATTCATATCCAGTTCTACCTATTTTGGTGTTTCAATTATTATCATTTTAATCCTCATGGTAGACAACATCTCTTTCATTTTACGCTGGCTGCTTCATTCAGCCTTGGGGAGACTTTTCTAACCTGAGAGACTGGATATAGCCTACGTGGATCTCTTCACTACTATGGGACTCAAGAATGATTTTTTTTTTCTAATGCAAACGCGTACAGTAACGCGACAACCTACCTTTAAGATCTCATATCCGTTTGGGGAAAAAAAAAACGAATAAACTGTTTTTAGAATCCGTGCAACGCTATATAAGCATATTACTCGTACTTCTCAGGAGGTACACTGCAGTTGCATTTAATGGAACAAACCGTTGCACTGAAAACATTCACTCGATGCAGAGTTACTTTCAGGTGACTCTTCACTGAATGACAAGACAAATAATTTCTTGTAAAGCAGGTAACCATGTGCTATGTTGGCAGGGTAACTACATAGTCAAATAAGCGTCTGGTGGTCTAATGGGTTAAGCGGTTCAGCCAGGTGTGGTCGACATGGGCTTACATCCACGGGGTGTTTTGCGTTTATTGCTCATATACTGCCACTCAGAGATGGACTGCTGGCCACCCTTGCCTAAACAGCTTCGCCCCGGGTCCGTACAGTACTTGTGGGTCAATAATGAGCTGGATGATTCGATACATCAAGTTCTCTATTATCTATCTATCCGTCTACCTGTCTATCTATCTATCTATATTCGAATATATATAAATATAATAATATTATATATATATATATATATATATATATATATATATATATATATATATATATATAGATAGATAGATAGATAGATAGATAGATAGATATAGATATATATATATATATAAACTGCTAGTTTGCATCTTTCTCCAAACATATTCACTTTATAACGTAGGTGCAATAAAATGGTCATATAAAGAGAATATTACCACAGCGAAGGGTTTTACTTATTTTGATACGGTAATTCCGCCAGCAGGTTTTACTCAGTCCACGAGACAGCTTTTGCCGAGGCTATTGTTCACCCGATTCCAACCGGCTCTACTCAAATCAACCCCTCCATCTGATGCTACAACACCTCATCCTAGCCCTCCTATTCAGCTCGTCTTTCCCATCTCATTTCGTTCGGCCTTTTCCCCAACTATCTCCCTAACTATCGCACATCATCCTGCCTCACCTATCCCGTCACTCCATTCCAACCGCTATTCAACTCAACCTGTCCCACCCGCCTTCACCCGCCCATTCACCTGACTCTATCACCTCAGACTGCGTCTCTTCACCTCATTTCAGAATCGGTTTCACTCCATCCCAGCCTCCGCTATGCCAGATCTCGTCCATTTCTCGCATTTCATCGCTTCCACACACTGCTAATCCCTTTCATCTTTATAAAGAGGAGAGAAGATGGGTAAGAGGATTGTAGGAAAAGTAAATTATGCGTGGATAATCGCAACGTAGGCAGTATTTTTTTATCATAGTTAGGAAGGTACCTTAGGCTGTCTGTAAACCCTGCTCCGTCCAAAGAAAGCTCAGCAAACAAGAAGTTCAAATCGACATACAAATTTCAGGATACTTGAGGACATTGCATTTAAAAGAACAGAGGTCACAGGTAGTGAGGAAGACAAGTACGGAAAGGGTCAAGGGTAGGATAAGTCTGCTGAGAATCGTGAGGATTCTACTCTTAGGTATATTCTAACTTTTTCTATACCAATAATCTCTCTTTTCACCGTAAGATAGGGGTCTCTCCCGGCTGTCTTCAACATACTCTGTCGGCTATAATCCTCTCCCTAAACATCTTTATCATAATCCTCTCCTACTCTGTTCTTTTTCGTCTCTTCGCCAGATATAACTCCCCTCCTAGTTTATCCATATTTGCACAACATACTTATCACTTTTATATTGGACCACTTGTTATTCGTCTGCCATTCCTCATGTTTTTTTGAAGTGTATTTCTTTTCAGTCCTTTCCCCTTCCCTGTGGGACCAAACTTCACTCAGCAAAGACGCATCAATAACATGATGTCACTGAGAGATCTGTGGGAATGTCCCAGGCCGAGGCTTGCTTCTTGGAAGGTGCAGGGTTCCCAGGAAAGAAACCTTGGGGCAGTAAGGAAGGAAAACACTTTCCTTTGTCTTTCTCTTACATAAGATTGCTCCACTACATTCCTCTATCTTCCCTCCTCTACCAAACCACCACCTCTTTCCAGCTCCTTCTCTCTCCACTTTCCATCCTCTGTTATTCCTCTCCATTTCCCAGCTTTATCCACACAGTTTTCCTCCACTTCCCACCCCAAACACCCACAAACCTTTCCTCCCATTCCACCACTTCCTTCCATCCCCTCTCTTTCTAATTTCCATCCTCTGTCATCCTTCTCCATTTCCCAGTTTTATCCACCCAGTCTCCCTCCACTTCCCACCCCAAATACCCATAAACCTTTCCTGACGCTCACCTCCCCCTCTCCACCCTCGCAGGCCTCTATCCCCTACTACACCTTTTAACCTTATCTAGCCACAAACGCGCCCTTTCCCTCCGTCCCCTGCAGCCAAAGCACCTTACACATTACTCCCTGACCCCGGCACTGCACGTCTTAGGCTTTCACTCACACGATTCTGCCAACAAAATGAAAAGAAAAGACTAATGACGGCGTTATTAAAGGTGCGTACGCGAAGGTGTAGGCAAGCCCCTAATTAATGATGGCAAATTTTAACCCTCTTCATTTAGATGACGTCATTTTAATTTCATCGTTACTGAAATCAGACGAAATTGCTTTATTCAGGGGAGACTTATCAGATTTAAGGGATCAGCTGTACCCATAATAATCACATCAGTACAAAGGGACTGTCCTAAACTGAGCAAAATAGTCTGGTGGCGGCAAGCACCTGTCATCATAGGAAATGGTTCTATTGCTTTCAACTTTATATAATGCAGTCATCACCGTCGTAGAGGGTCAAACTACTTCATTTTCGCATCATGTATTTTATTCTTTATGTCCAAAATAAAAGGTGTGGCTTCCCATTTGCGATCTCACGTTTAATAAAGCAGCTTTTATATGGCGACATACTGTATCATTTATTCTTGCTACAATTAAAGGAGCTTATTGAAATTAGAACAAAGCTGTCTGGATACCGAAGGAATAAAAATATGTCGTCGTAGTAAAGGAGTTAAAATAAAATGATGCATACTTAACTGCAGGAGGAGAGCAACTCAGTGAAAGGAAGCGACAGGCGGATGAAATGAGATTAGATAAATAAAAACTAAGAATTATTAGATTACAGGAACAAACCCAGCACCGCATCATCCAGGGGGCAATTATGATGAAGGCTCCATGCATAATAAGATTGGGGAATTATAGGAAACGCGAGAGAGTGGAAGAGTGCGAGTGAGAGGGTGAAAGAGTGAGAGGATGTGAGTGGGAGAGTGGTAGCGAAAGGGAGTGAGGCAGAGTGTGAGAGAGAGGGGGTGAAGCAAAGCGTGAGTGAAAGGGGGGAAGGCAGAGTGTGGGTGAGGGGGTGTGAAGCAAAGTGTGACTGAGAGAGGGTAAGGTAGAGTGTGATCGAGGGAGGTGAGGAAGGATAGGAAATGAAGCAGGGTTAGGCAAAGTGTAAGTGAGAAGCATGTGATGAGGCAGAGTGAGAGTGTATGTTAGAGGCTGAGGGAGGGACAGGGTTAGAGAATGTGTGTGTGTGGGAGGGGATGAGGCAAAGCATTAGTGAGGCAAGGTTGAGTAAGGATGACTGAGTGAGAGGCAGGAGGTGAGGCTGGGTTCGAGGTGAAGCAGAATTAAGTAAAGAATGAGTGAAAGGTACAGTGCGGGGCAGGATAGGTAAGGCAAAGTGTGAGAGAGGGGGGGGGAGTTGTGAGTGTATGAGTGTGAGTGAGAGGCCAGGGATGAGGGAGGGGAGCATCACAATATGAAGGGCTGGCGGGCGAGGCGGCAAGAGAAGCGAGGCGAATTACATTACCCGCCCCAGACAGGTTATACTGACGCGGCCCACAGAGTTCGGCACGCGGCGGGCTCGGTTTGGGGTGCTTGATTTCAGTCTTGTAGGCCGTATCGACACCACGCCCTAACCCAACAGAAACTAACCTAAGCTAATCCTAACAGACTTATTTAACTTGACCTAACATAACCCTGACAGATTTGTACCATAAAACCTAAACTAACTTATGCATAATAACAACATAACCTAACCCTGACAAACTAATCTAACCTAACCTATGTAGCCTAACCTAATCCTTACAGACTAACCAAAACTAATTTAACCTAGCCACAAATGACTTACTTAATCTTACTTAACGTCCTTACAAACTAACCTGACCAAACCTACCTCAGACATTCCTGGAAAAACGAAATACGTTCCTACTTCAACTACAGCAGGGAAATTTGCACTCCTGGCGGCGGGGATACAGTCATGAAAGTCACCATCTTATCAGTTTTGTCTAATGATCAGCTAAAACTATCGAGAGCTAACCAAAGTGGTAACTGGATTAATGAGTATCTCAGATAATTCGGCCTTTCGGTAATTTGTTCACGAGATTTCAGGAGAAGGCTTAACCTCCAGGCTCATCGGAAACGTAAACTCAGTGGACTGCAAGTTTACGCTGCTCTTCTGCAGTTCGCCAACATCCTTTCGGGGGACAGAGAAGTAGCTGAGTGACATTTGCATTATTGGGCAGTTGGACCGCCGGATTATATCGGTGCCACCACATGACGACGTCCTTTTCCAGCATCATCGATTATATTCAACATCGGTGCTGCCTCTCGCCATGCAAGAGTTAAAAGGCTGTCTGCAGTAACCCTCGCCAGACGATAGTATATTATAATAATTATTCTCGCTTCTGCCGAACGATTTTATTCTAAGGGCTGACAGGGTACCAGATTAAACGAGGCAAGGTGGGCAGCGAGTGGGATGTGTGGTATCAAGTGACATCTAAAACGGTGACGGAAAAACTGTGAAATGGTTCTAAACCTACAGTGGGTGGAACGTGATGGAAAGAGGAAAAACATGAACGGATAGGATGTGGGAAGGAATGGGTGTGGGGAGCCAAACAGTACTGTGGGAAGGGACGGAACAGAAACAAAAGTATCCTGTGGAATGGTAGGAGACGAAGAGGTCTTATGGGAAGGGACGAAATGGAGCGATGGAATGTTGGAGAGAAAGTTTACGAAGTAAAACTATGAAATTATGGACATGCCAGGAAGTACTTGTTTGGAGGGTTTGGAGGAAGGGGGAGAGCCTTGTTCTTTGCTATCCTTATCTCATTCTAGTAGTTCAGTTACTCGGCTGCTGCCGAGCATGGGCCAACTGGCCTACTGCTGTTATCCTATTTTCTTATGTTCTTATGTTAACGAGAACGCTTACGAAATGGCTCTGTACCATGATGGGAAAGTAACAGACAACGATACCGACAATAACACTGGAAAAATCACGAAATAAGTATGGATCAAGAATGTTATGAAATACAGTTACTCATGTATGATGACGACAACGTAGTGAAATATTTCTTACGGTGATGGGGATGTTACGAATAATAGATGCATTATTCTCTCTCTCTCTCTCTAGCTTGATTGACTGATACGATGTAGATGTGATACCTAACTGATATAGTACAAGACGGATGTCTTTTTCTGGGAATAACGGCTGTCTAACCAATGTAGTGAGATGCTGCTCTGGTGCAGAACAGTTGTGTTAAGAGAAGACTGAGGTCAGTAATCAAACTGAGGTGAAATTTCTCGGAAGGGTAAAGCGTATTATTAAAATTGAATGAAACACGCAGGGACGAGAATTTCGAAGACTTGAATTATGAGTGATGGGAGGTGAGGCACATTTCTTCTGGATATCATGGCGTGCATGGCGTGTGTCTGTTGGGGTGAGGGGGAGGGGTGAGGGAGGAGAATTGGACCCTTTTTTTTCCTGTTTCTGGTTCATACTCACCCGATACACTAGTAATAGAAATTCAGAAAGTTGTTGATGATGATCATCATCATTGCTATACCAGTTTCCCAAATCTACCTAATAAATAGTATCCAGAAAGCAGCAATGTGGGCCAAATTTTGTGAGGGTGCGGTGAGTTATGGGTGCGGCACATGGGGAAAGGGGGAGGGAAGGGATGGAGTGGAGAGGAGAGGCGAGGAGGAAAGGGAAGGGAGGGGGGGGGGTGCGTGGGGAGAGAGGCTGGTATTGGGGGAAGAGAGTGGGGATGGTGGTGGTGGTGGTGATGTGGGGGAAGAGGAAGGGGAGGGGGATGAGTTAGTTCTGGGTCTGGTACGATGTGGGTCCTTTGGGAAGTGGGACAGGTGGGCTGGAGATTTGGTATGAAGTGTGTCCGGAGCGCAGTAAGTGTGGGCGAGGGCAGAGATTAATCTTATTCTTTATATGCTTCATGTGGTCAGGGTGAGGTGGAGCTTTGTGTCTGGTTCATCATAGCCTTGTGTCCTTTGTAAGCTGAGTCCGTAGGATGATGTGTTAGGTGTTAACTCTCTGAAAGTGTGAAATTTTCTTGCCCGGAATGGCCAGAATATAATACAAAAGTCGGACGTCTTAAATAAGGGACGAATGTACGCTACAAAAAGCTCAGAAAATGGAAAAAAAAAAAAAGAAAATAATATTCTTCGGTAGCTAATGCATGAGGGAGTATTTGGATTAACATACAATCACCATTACAAATCAAGGCTTAAGATTGCCAAATAACCAACTAACGTCATACCTGCCGACTTGAAAATCATATTCTTGATGTCTGGTTAGGGAGAGGTATCAGAATAAGCTGGACAGAGTGATAGCAGGTGGGTGGGGAATCATTTATTGGTTGGCAAGACACAGAAGTTGCTTCAGAATCATAAAACGAATACAAAGTGGCTGCTGAATTACTACATCGGGAAATATGATAGGAAACAGATTCATAATTATAATTCTAATACCATGATAACAAGTAACTTCCAAAATTCATATATCGTGATACAGAATGGCCTCACAATCCCATGCCGGACACCGCTGCAGCCTGACATACCCCCTGTGATATGCAGGGAGCGGTGGGGGTCTGATGCTCGCCGATTGCTTTACGATATGTGTGATAGGAATCGTGGACGGGCTGGGTGGCTTACCGTGGAAAGTGAGGGCTTAAGAGGGACTGGTTGGTTTGCCGTCGATATATGTGTGCCAGGTGAAGTGGTCCTGGCCAGAAATGAGTGACAGTCTTAGTGATTTCATATTCTGATAGATTTCTTATGACGTTCGCATGTTAGTAACCTCAATATAACCTCCAACTTTCAACTCGATCTGGTCCGAATATTCTCTTCTATGACACACATTCTCTCTCTGTCTGTCTGTCTGTCTGTCTGTCTGTCTCTCTCTCTCTCACACACACACACACACACACACACACACACACACACACACACACATAACCAAGCAAAAATTATTCATCGTAAGGGAATCGAAGGCGAATTGAGCGAAGTTTCCCCCAGACCCCGCTGTCCGACTCTCACTGGCTGATTATGGAGTGAGAGACACGCTGTTTAGTGTTGCATGAGCAGACAGGCATCGCAGTGACGAGCGTGAGATAGCTGAGTGAAGGCAGGCAGAGGGAGAGGATGGGGATGAGAGGGAGGGGGAGTGGTGGGGGTGGGGAATCGTGGGGGAGAGGGGAGCAGTCGGGGCGTGGGAAGGGAAGGGACGAAGGGAGAGGGAGGGGGGAGGGTGTGGTATGTGAGGGGAAGAAAAACAAGAATGAATAGATGTCGGAAGGAAGAGAAACATAAATGAGCTCATGTGAAGAGAAGTAATGAAGGGAACAGAAGAATGGGTGAGGAGAATGGATAGATAAAAACAGGAATCGATAGTATGTGTGAAGGAAAGAGATAAAAGGAAAAAAATTAGAAAGTGGAAAGGACAGGGATGAAGAGAACAGAATGAGAGAAAGGAGAGGACGAAGGAAAAGAGGGAGGGCGTGGAATATGAAGGGAACGAGAAAAACACAAACGGAGAGGAAGAAGGGTGAAGAGCCAAAAGGAATCCGTGAAGGGAGGAGATGAAAGTAACAGCAAGATAATGCATGATGGAAAGCGAGGGAGGAAAAAAACTTCAACAGAATGAATGCTGCTAAGGGAAAATGATGTAGGAGGGAGAGGGATGAAGAGATGCGTGAAAAATTGTGTGACTGTAGAAAATGAGATAACACAAAAGAAGTAAAGGCAGACGTGTGGAAAGGAATAGCTTGAGTGAGAGAGAGAGAGAGAGAGAGAGAGAGAGAAACTGCGACTGCTTAACCAAACATTCCCCACCTCCTACTCGTACACAGTCCCCCCCTCCCCCCACCTAAAGTGATATGACGTATGGACAGGTCTGTGTATGTGTGTGTGTGTGTGTGTGTGTGTGTGTGTGTGTGTGTGTGTGTGTGTGTGTGTGTGTGAGAGAGAGAGAGAGAGAGAGAAATGGGAGGGAGGAGAGACACTAAAATGTTCTGACGTATGGCGAGAGTGGTAGACGTGCAGACAGCTTTCCACTGATTGACTGGCGGGGTGCAAAGAACACATTGGCAGGTGCGTACGTGGCAATTTGTTCCTCGGGATTATGTCACCACGTACCAAAATTACTCTTGCCTTTCATACCATACTTTTTTCTCTCCACGGAATTTAATGTTTTTCGTCAGGGATTTATTTTTAGCCTTGTATAAAGCTTTAGCTCGTATCACACTTTCCGTCTTTCGTTTTTTCCCTTTTCCTCGGATCAAATTCTTCTTACCCGTTCCACCGCTGCTTCTTCCTATCATACTAAAACTAATATATTCTCTCGTATCCAGGTTTCATCTTTCCCTGTCGCCATTTCCTCTTCAAGTGCCAATATTATTTCTCGCGTAAAATTTCCTTCTGCTTTTCGTATCAAAATATCAGCTTCTTCTCGTGGGCTATAAAATCTAATCTTCTCTTTTCAGGTTTTTTCATTACATTTCTATTCGTTTCTACTTTTTCCCCCACGCATAAAACGCTTTCCTCTTCTCTCATCAGTATTACATTTTCTTGTGACCAGATATCATCCTTTTGTTTTGTTCCATTGTTATTGTATCATATTTTCTTCTCGTGTCAAAATTTATTAGTTTATCAGATTTCTTTGTCTCTCATCAAACTTTTTCTTCTCTTATCGCAATGTACTTTTCTTTCCTTGTCAAAGTCATATCTTTATCACGTACTTCCTCGTTTGAAATTCTGTTCTTCCTTCATATTTTTTATTTATTTGCACCAGACTTTCGCTCCCTTCAAGATAATCTAGCTGGACAAAAATGTATTCAGAATGTAACACGTTCTTCTGCAAATTTTTAATCCTTAGAGTTCGATGATATTTGTTACATTTTGCCCCATTTACCGCCTGATGATATTCCTTAGCACACGGAATATCTTTCATTGTGAAGGAACAGAAACAGGTCTCATTAACGCTTTTAGAAAGACGACATCTTTATATTCTGCTGTTACTTCCTTTGCACATCAATTCATACACAGGGAGCATCTCAAGGAAAAGTAATGTCCGTTTGTCACTCACTAACGATTTTCGGATGAAAGACTGGAAAGGTGAAAGGCTACAGACCTAAAAGGATACAGATTCTGGGAGCTGGAAGGTTATTGTTCAAGAGGGCTATTATACTCTAAGGCATCAGGTTTAACGGCTGAAAGATCATTAACCAAAAAGCATTAAGCAATGGTCATTTAACCGAAGGGTCCTGAAGCTCCCGCATCTAGTATTTTTGCACTTGTCGAGCTTAGGGGTGACCTGCCATAGTGATGAGATTGTGATGATTGTTTTTCCAGTCTTATCGATTTTATTTTAGTCCTTAGAATTTCCAGTCTCTGTTCCTACTTAGAAGATGAAGGAGAGGGAGACCGAGAACGTACGGTGCAAGAATATGTAAGAGAGGGTGGTGCGTCGTGGGAAGGGGGGTCGTTACCAAGTAAGGACAGAAACACCTCGAAATGCTTTTGTCGAGGCTGCTTTAGACAAAAGATAGACGGATAGATGAATAATAAGATCCTACTCCCTCCGTCTCTCTCTCTCTCTCTCTCTCTCTCTCTCTCTCTCTCTCTCTCTCTCTCTCTCTCTCTCTTTCAAAACCCGCCTGTCAATCAAATACGTAAATATGAAAACGATTCCCAGCAATAAATAATTCTTAACGGTGTGTCATTTTCCCTTCCCCTCCTGCTGGTTGAAGGGGAAAATAATTCGGTTCTGTTCAAATTCGTCCTCAGTTTAACCAGATATAAACAGCCGTGCCACTCAAGAAATATATTACAGTTTAATTGGCAACCTTTGCTTGTCCCTTTATTTATTTATTTATTTATTTTAACTCTGCGTGCGTCCTCTAAATCCACTGCAACTTTTAACGAAGAAAATCTCACTGAAATTTGCTGTACCCAAGTGATAATCTTTTCTTGTCTTCTTTTTCTGCCTAATCCGTCGTAACTTTAACCGAAGAAAGTAACTCAAAAAAATATACTGCACGCCAAGTTATAATCTTTTCCTGTCTCCTATTTTTTTTGTCTATCCGCCGAATCCGTCGTAACTCTAAACGGAGAAAATCGCTACAGAGCCGAACCGTAGGAGGGAACGAACGGGCACCTCACTTTGTTTTGATGGTATCAGCTGGGGCCTCCGACGCCACATCATTCTTTATTTGTCCCTGGCTTTTTATATACGCGTTTTTGCTCGAGTTAGGAGGCGGGAAGGGGTGGCTGGAGAGAGAGAGAGAAAGAGAGAGAGAGAGAGAGAGAGAGAGAGAGAGAGAGGATCAAAGGTGTACCTGTTTAATAAAGAAGGCAAGGTGTGTCCCGCCTCTCTATATAGCCGGTTGAGCATCACAGCCAAGTCAGGCGGCTCGCAGTTATGTTGAATTGGGTATTTTTATGTATACTCGCTTGTGTATGATTTTATATATATATATATATATATATATATATATATATATATATATATATATATATATATATATATATATATATATATGTGTGTGTGTGTGTGTGTGTGTGTGTGTGTGTGTGTGTGTGGGTGTGTGTGTGCCTTCGCTTACGAGATTTTGTGATTCTGTGCACGTGTCTGCATAAAGCGTATCACTGCATGTAAGAGTATTTATTGATGTGCGTGTGTGTTTGTGTGTGTGAGTTTGTGTGTGTGTGTGGGGGGGTTATGGTGGCGGTGGTATATTTATTGACAGGTGTGGGAATGGTGATGGCCGCAACACCTGCCTGAGCGGAGGGACCATCGTATCAGCAGGTGTAGAGGGCTTCATCATGCCACTGAAATCACCGCTAGTGTCTCATTAACGAGTATTACAAGATATTAATTAGTCTTGGAACAGGTATGGTGGTTTGTGGTAGTCGTGGTGATGGCAGTGATGTGCTGAGTGTGGTGATTAAAGTGAAGTGGTGACGGTGATAGTTGTAGTGATGACTGGCCATGGTCGTGGTGATGACTTGTAATGACGGTGGTCGTGTGGTACTGATAAAATAGGTAGTGACTGTAGGCGAAGGTGAGTGGTACTAGTGGTGACCATGGTAGTTACTGGGGTGCTGGTATAAATGGTGGTAGTTGCTGCTGACAGAGGTAGTGGCAGAATAGTAGTCGCTGGTGGTAGCAGTATTTCGCCAACAGTGGGGATAGCTGGAGGTGGCTGTGGTAGTGTCTATTGATGGCTGTAGTGATCGTGTCTTAAGTGATAGTGGTGGTGGTGGTGGTGGTGGTGTTGATGATAGTGGCTGATAATGACTGTATTAACGTTGGCAGATGTGGGGACAGTTGTGGTGGTACTATTCGTGCTGGTGGTGGCGGCAGTGGCGACGGCAGCAATAGCGGTGGTGGTGGTCGTCGTGCTGGTAGTGTTTAGACTGGTTGTGTTGGTGGTGTCAGTGAGGGTGGTAATGTCAATAGTAGTGGCGTTGTTGGTAGAACTGGTGGTGTTAGTGGTGATGGTAATAATGGTAGTGGTGTCAGTATTAGTAGTAGTGGTGTTGGTGAAACTGGTGGTGACTGGAGTATTGTTGTCACTGGCTGTGGGGGTGGTGGTATTGGTGTCAGTTGCGATAGTATTGGTGGTTGCTGGTGGTGATGATGGTGGTTGTGGTGGAAGTAGTGGTGGTGGTGGTGTTACCTGTGATGCTGGAAGTGGAGATGGTGGTGGAAGTTCTGGTGGTATTGCTAGTGGTGTAAATGGCGGTGATGGCAGTGTTGGTGTCAGTAGTAGCTGTGGTGTCAGAGGTGTCTGGTGATGTCAGTAGTAGTGGTTGTGTCAAGGGTGTCTGTGGTGGTAGTGGTGGTGTCAGTGGTGGTTGTGGTGGTGGCAGGGAGTGAGGGAGCCAACATTAGGATGCGAGGAGCGGCGCTGACTGCAGTCGTGAGGGCATGTGGGGGACTGGCCGCTGGGGGAAGGGGGTGGGGTACGGTTAAAGGACAGGGGCGGGGTGAGGATGGGGGGTAGGTAAGGGAGAAGACAGAGGTGAGGGAGAGAGGTTGGGTGGGGAAGAAGAGCAGTGAGAGAGAGGGAGGGAAGAGGAGTGAGAAAGTGGGGAGGAAGAGGAGTGAGTGAGTTAGGAAAAGGAATGAGAAAGGTGGGAGGAAGAGGAGGGAAGAGAGAAGGGAACGCGTCTGTGAAGATGTGTGACAAAAAAAAAGGAATGGAGTGTAGATGGGAGAGTAGAATGTCTTCCCCTTTCACTGGAAAACGTATTTATAAACGTATACAGTATGTTTCTGTCACCAAACGACATTATTCAACGTAGGAGGGATCTGCCGCAATAAAAGTGTTAATTGAAGTGATATCAATTCCTTGCTGATCATAAAGTCTCCCCTAAACTGAATAAATAACACCTGGTGATAGCAAGAAGGAGCACTCAGGCAATACAACACCCGAGCCCACTAGCTGATCTAAGGGCCAAATAACCGACTCTGCCCTGCGACCTTCACCTTCAACAGGTTACTCTTAAAGTCGACTTCTTCATTCTTGCCTTACCCTTAACTCCTCCACCAATTTTGATTTTCCGATGACTTTGCCCAGTGATCCTGACCTTTGACCTTTCTCTGTGTCCATGATCTTTAACTGATTGTTTTCAAAATCGAATCTCTTTATCCTTGTTTTGATCTTAACCCTTCCACAAATTTTATTCTACATCGTAAAAAAGATACAAAAACAAACTGACCTTAAATGTAGCCTTGACATTTCACTTTTGTTCTAAAAAAGAAAATGTCACTCTTTTATGTAGTCCTCAACCCATCCACCAAGTTTGACGAAATCAGATCAAAACAGTTTTACTTATTTAGTTCATACACAGACACACGGGTCGAACTTTGACCTTGCCCTGTGACGCTGACCTCTGGTTCTTCTCAAAGCTGAATCACTTCATTCTTGCCTTACCCTCAGCATTTCCCCCATGTTCGGTCTAAACTAGATAAAAACTGTTTAATAAGTCACCATTTGGCGTAGGCCTGTGAAAATTTATTTGTTCAATTAATCAACGTTTGACTTAGGTCTGTCAAAAACTGCCTAAGATTAATAAGTCAACGTTTGACCTTGGTCTATGACCTAACCTTCAGATTATTAAAAAAAAAATTATCATTGTCTGTACTTTAGAACTTCCTTCAAGTTTGGTAAAAATCGGACATGAACTACGGTAATTAGTTTGTTCACACACACACACACACACACACACACACACACACACACAATCACTCCAAACATAACACCTTCTCTCCCTCCACGGTAACGGGTGTATGCAAATATACGTCACCCGATTCAAAGGGTTAAAGGGAAGGACGAGGGGAATTTGCGAAGGGTGACGAAGGCGACAGGAGTGAGGGAGGAGAATAAGGTGAGTGACTGGTAAGTGGGAGAGGAGGCACTGTGGGAAGGCCCTGGAGTGAGGAAGCGTAGAGCGGCACCAAATCAGTATATCCTCCAAAGTATTCGGTAATTTCCCACCCTCAACCCTTCACTTCCCCTCCCTCTCTCGTTCTTTACCATCTCGCTAGTACCCCCCCTCCTCAACCCTTACCCCCCCACACCATCCTTCACCCTCTACATCCCACCACTCCCCCCCCCCTCCTCAAAAATAGTTACATCCTTTAAGTGGAACGGGAAGGAGGAAGAAATTGGTGAGAGAGAGAGAGAGAGAGAGAGAGAGAGAGAGAGAGGGGAGGGGGGACTGTGAGACTGGCAAAATGACACGTGAATGGAAAACAGCTGAGGGCACGCGATAACAAACACTGCATACACAAGGGCTAGACACCGACGACAGGTCAAGTAAACAGAAAGAAAAATATATAGGAGAAATTTCTCTATCTATCTACCTATTGCCAGACGCCTCAATCCCGTAAGGGGTGGCCACAAACAAATCGCCTCCACGTCGCCCTGTCCAGTGCCACTTCACTGCCTTGTTCCCAGCTCACACCCCCCTCTCTCATATACCTGTCCACTCCATCCCTCCATCTCATTTTATGGAAAAAGGAAATGTCGGAAGAAAATGAAATGGGACAGAGGTGAAGGCATGTCATTATTAACAGGTCATCATTCACAGAAACTGAATGTGGATGGAACCGTGGCCTGGAAACTGTGTGGTTATGGGTATGATTCTAGGTACTTTTTAGGTCAGTTTGAGGTTCTGAATTTCGATAAAACCATTTCACAGTTTTTTTGTCCGTGTCAATATATATTTGTTTTTTATCAGTTTGAGGTTCTGAATTTCGGTAAAACCATTTCATTTTTTTTATTTTTTTTTATTTTTTTTTTTTACAGTACGCATCATTAAAACTCCTCCACTAAGGCCATCACACAAGTTCTGAGTTTGATGATACCACCTTACAGGGACAGAAAATGAGGGAGTAAGTGACAAAGTGTTGATGAATGAGGGTGTTGAAAAGAGGATTACTGAATGACGAGATGTTATTGATGGGGGCGTGAGTGGTGTCAGGTGGGGATGTGGGAAGTGTCAGGTGGAGATGTGGGTGGTGTCAGGTGGAGATATCGGTCGTGCTAGGTTGGAATGTAAGTGGTATCAGGTAAGGATGTGGGTGGTGTCAGGTGGGGATGTGAGTGGTATCAGGTAAGGATGTGGGTGGTGTCAGGTGGGGATGTGAGTGGTGTCAGGTGGGGATGTGAGTGGTGTCAGGTGGGGATGTGAGTGGTGTCAGGTGGGGATGTTGGTAGAGTTATGTGCGGATAGAGGTGAGGTCAGCCGGGAATGAGCCTAATGATGTTAATTAGGAAGATGGGGTGATAGAACATGGAGGAAAATGAGATGGATAAGGTGGTCAAATGATAACAGAATGTGGTAGACAAAGATAATAGGAGAAGAGGAACTGAGGAAAAGCGCGGTGCATTTAACGATAGCAAGTACTAATGAGCAGCGATGAAATGGACGTTGAAGAGATAAGGAAGGAGATACTGATGATACGAGAGAGGCCAGGAGGAAGAGAGAGAAGAGATCAGACGTTAATAAGAAAGACGATGAAACGATAAGGAAGGTGATGATATAATGATGACAGTTGCGATGTCAAGCAGGAGAGAGAGAGAGAGAGAGAGAGAGAGAGAGAGAGAAAGGAAATACACTGATGAGATATGAAAGGAAATGAGAGAGACTACATTAAGCAAACGGATGAGAGGCTGATGCACCGTATGTGATGTGGGATAAGGGAGGGCTGGTCTCTTCCACCCCATTCTTGCTTGAAAGTGAAGTTGCTCGACCGTGGCATTAGCAGGCAATTACTAGTTTCATCATGAGGACGGCTTTCAAGCGGGTTGCCTCAGTCCTGTACCCCACCTGGATGAGCTATGGCGGGCGGGGGATGGTTGCGTGTAGCCTGGGCAGGAGAGCTGTCCCTCATATAATTCCGTGTCGCTACATGCAGGGGAAGCTGAGAGGGAGAGGTAGTCTTCTTTGAGCCTATTTAATTATTTCAGCTCGATGGCAGTTTTTATTCTAATCTTGCTCACTCCGGATGATTCTCTTCTCTTCAGGATACTCTTTCCTAACTGGTTCTAACTAGCAAGGTTAGATATGGACTCTTTTAACTAATAAATTTACAACTAGATTTCCTTCCTAAGCTGAATGAAATCGACTAGTAATAACAACGGGAAACATGTTACCTGACTGGAGAGGTTAACCCGAGGACGTCTGTTCTATGTAATTCTTGCTGCCGCCAAAAAGTTCTGTTCAGATTAGGTGGAAAACTATGTTAATGAAGAGGTTTTCGAGATCTTTGTTAATCCTCCGGTTCGAAAAGTATCTCATAAGGTGAATATATTCACTTGGCTTAAGCGGCAGTACACTAAAGCAAACGCCACCGTAGTGAAAGGGTTACTGCAAAACGAAAGAACGAAAGACTGTGAGCCCATCATCCTTTGGACGGAAAATGAACAAAAGAGAGCCAGTATCAATATCCATTCTTTATAAAAATGCCTGGACACATTCCTCTGCTCTGTAAAAACTAGAGGTCATAGGCATAGGGAAAGAAATAGGAACATGTCTCAGTGTTCACCATTTTTATTTTTATGCAAGTAAGAAGAAGCCAAAGGCCTGGAGCCCAGAAATTGTTCCCTCCAAGAAAAAAACATAAACAAGATAACAGAGAGCCGAACTCAAGATCCGTTCATTTCGAGATGCCTGGACACATTGCATTTGAAAGGCTGGAGATCATATGCAGTAGGAAATAGAGATAATGTGAAACAGTTGTTAACAGGAAGGGCAGAACTCCGAATAAGAGCTGGGGAGAAAACGAATGAGAATTTGATAATGCAACGAGTCCTGCGAGCTGATATTTGCAATATAAGCCGAATAAATAAACAAGGAATACGTAAACACAAATGAAAAATACCAATTATTTACAATTTGCGTCTTGATTATCGTTCTAGCCCACAGTTATAAACACAGAGGATTATATCCACAAACGAGGGAAAAAACACAAAGTAGAACTATCACCAGAATGCCGAACGGAATATTTTTGCAAGAAACCAGCACGAGTATAAGTTTTGACTACTACCGGTTGCTGGCTGTGTGATGTTAGGTACAAGAGAGTGTGAGGACGATGTTAGGTATATGAAAGTGTGAGGATGTTAGAGGCTTGCGGGTAACGGTAACTATAGTGGGATGTGAGACTGGAAAGGCAAGTGATGCAAATACGGTGCCGAGAATGAGTGATGATCCTCGAGCGACGACAGGTGACTCCTAAGCTGAATACAATAACGCGTCTGTAGCAAGAAAAACTCAACCGATGTTTGTCTTTGTTGGTCATGAAATGGTAATAGAGTAACTTCAAATAGGAAACAGATACAAGAATGTGGGATGACGGAAAAGTTTACAGAATAAGTAGAGACAATTACATTTTTTTTTTCACATACACTGCATTCACACCTTACCGTCCACTCATATACCCCCCCTCTCCCCCCCCTCTCTCTCTCAACCCGCCAGCTCCATTCACACCTTACCGTCCACTCATATACCCCCCACCCTCTCCCCCTCTCTCTCTCTCTCTCTCTCAACCAGCCAGCTCCATGTAGCCTCTCTAGGTCCTCTCACACAACTTACCGTGCGGGTCTCCACCTTGTCCACCTCCCCACTGTTCATTTGCTTTACATCTCCTGTCGCGACCTACGTGCCCAAGTTCTTATCTCTGCCTCCACTGGCTGTATCTTATCCTACATCTGCTTTAATCTTTTTGACTCTCTCTCTCTCTCTCTCTCTCTCTCTCTCTCTCTCTCTCTTTCTCTCTCCTGCCCCATATTTCTTAAGTTTCACCCATAAATGCGACCAATTTACAATAAAAACACTCCCTCATTACCATAAATAAAACACCTCTCTTTAATTACCCTCACCTGTGCCGTGAGAGATAATTGGTCCTGTGGCCGGTTAATTACAGAGTATTATAATAGCGGAAATATAACAGCATAAATGGAGTCAAGATATTAGGCAGAGAAATTAAGGACGCAAATTGAAAAGCATAATGGTAATGAATATCGCGGGGTGGGGTCCATACACAGAGGTGTGGTGGTGAGAGAGAGAGAGAGAGAGAGAGAGAGAGAGAGAGAGAAAAAACAGCTTAGGCATGGAGACAAATGAAGATATATAATACATGTTAGTAAAATTAACAAAATTTTAATAATAATAATAATAACAATAATCTATCTATCTATCTATATACCTAGGCTGCTTCTCCCAAGGAAAGGGAGGTAGCCGAGACAGGACGACTCACTCTCCATTTACTCATCCATTCAAACACATTCATTCGCATCTTAGCCCCAAAGGGGAGAACGGACAGATCCTCACCGCATCACACCGCACAAGGGTCAACTGCGCAATGCAATCAGTGACATCCGCAGCAGGGCCCGACAGCAGAACTGGTTTACCCCTGCCACATCATAACAGACCCATCCCCTTACCCGCACCTGACCTGACTAGCTGATCAGACCAAATGCGGGAGAATATCCCCTCAGGGCTGCGTCATCACTTATTCATTCACAATTTCTCTCCATTTATTTCTGTCACGCACAGCCACTCTTCCTTGCTCAACAGACATCCCTCTCGCATCCAGCGCTCTCTTCACACTGTCCATCCATCCTATTCGTGGTCTCCCTCTCAGCCTTACACCTCTCACATCAGATCTAGTTATCTTTTTCACCAATCGTTCATTATCCATTCTCTCCATATGCCCAAACCATTGCAACACCCTCTGCTCAACTCTACAATAATAATAATAATAATAATAATATGTACAGAGTATTTTGATCACCCAGTCGGTGTTCCCGTGGGGTGTTTGTAAGTATAATGTAAAATTTCAGTCATCAGTATACTGGTATTTTCACTCCCTCTGCAATAAAAAATGATACAGTGAGTTACACTTATCGATGCTATCTTCAGAGGCACAAATAAATTTCAGAATATTATGGATGCGTTTTATAAATGTTGTAATAAAAGTTGATATTATTTTTCGCACCTATACCTTCCATGCTCACCATCACCAGGGTAGGCTATTTCTGAATCACACTGGAATTTACGAGTACGAGCATTTACCCTCACGCAGAGCCAAGTCGACCAAGATTAAGTCCCAATAAAAGTTACCCTCATGTTCCAGGCAACCGATGTTGATTGTGTGGCAAAGGCGATTACAAATGACATTCTGTGCCGATACGTATTTACACTCTTGTCGTGTTCACATATTAACCAGCAAGGGAGAGCAGTGTGTGATACTGAGATGGCCATGAAATCAAAATTACAAGACATCAGGAATAACCAGGAGAATATGAGAATTACATAGACAATAATGTTACTAGATAATAAACAGCTGTACAACACTACTATAGTTCGCTCACCCTAATATAGAGGAGATCTTCATTTAATCGAATCTTATTTTCTTTTGTTCAATGGCACAAAAAAAAAAAAATTATAACTAAATTCTCTTCATTGTACTTCTTCCGGACCACCATAACATTCTAGTATTAATTTTTTGTTACAGGGAAGCATCCGAGTTGAAGAGAAGATAATTTTACGCCTTGTAAAAGTGAACAGAGGAGTGTGAGAATAACAGTAATGATTAACTGGAACTTAAAGACAAAGGCAACACACACACACACACACACACACACACACACACACACACACACACACACACACACACACACACACACACACACGCATCACCCCTAAACCTGGAGCATTTTGGGAACACGCGAGACAACTACGATGCGGCCCCCACCCATGCGAGGTCGCTCTCCCGTCCCCATTAGGCCCCATTAAACCATTAGCAGGTGTGGGGAAGATAACGCAGGCGCCAGTAAAACACCGCACATGTGGACAAGCGACGGCCGCCTTCCAACGTAAATCACCAGGGCCAGAGACAGAGAGAGACATGGCAACACACACACACACACACACACACACACACACACACACACACACACACACACACACACACACACACACACACACACACACACACACACACACACATGGGGGCTCATTATTCACTAAATCTTTATAATTCCTAAATAAAATAAAGCAAATGAAAATGAGCTCCGTAGAAATACTTCTTTTTCTTTCCTTCTTTCTCTTCCCTCCCCCCCCCTCTCTCTATCTCTCTTTTTACCAGCGACCTCATCAATTAAACTTTAAAAACACTGATATTAATTTGAGACGCGCACGCCAAGGGAATATGCTGAATCGCTTTTAGGCAGGATCAGATTTCAATAGGATTTGGCGGCCTTCCTCTTAAAAGCTTTGTATTTAGCTTAACGTCACTCCTTATCGCTGCAACCCGTTTTCTCTCACTTGTTTTCTCCGACAAATTTGGTTTATGATCTGTACGTCTTCACACCTCCAAATATGCGACTCAGGAGGTGTTAGGTTTCTCGCACACTCCCCTCGCACTCTTCTCTCAACACCGTGTGGCCCCCGGCTGACCGCACGCCACCTCATATTGCAAGTAACTGTAAGGATGTGGATGCGAAGTGGTTGGTGCGATGTGATGTGATGTGTGTGTGTGTGTGTGTGTGTGTGTGTGTGTGTGTGTGTGTGTGTGTGTGTGTGTGTGTGTGTGTGTGTGTGTGTGTGTGTGTGTGTGTGTGTGCGTGCGTGCGTGCGTGCGTGCGTGCGTGCGTGCGTGCGTGCGTGTGTGTGTGTGTGTGTGTGTGTGTGTGTGTGTGTGTGTGTGTGTGTGTGTGTGTGTGTGTGTGTGTGTGTGTGTGTGTGTGTGTGTGAAAGATTGCAGATGTGGATGGGTAATTTATGGAGAGGTGTGTTGCGCTGAAAAGGAAGATTTAGGATGTGAATTGATGGCAAGGAGAGAGAGGGAGATTAGAGATGTAATGAGAGGAGAAGAAAAGAGATGTAGATGGGTGTTGAATAGCAAGGCATTATGTGTGGAGGAGGAAGAGGAAGGAATGACGGGTGTAGAAAGAGGGGATATATTATGATAAAAAAGTAAGAGGAAAAAGTGTTGTAAATGTAAAAGATAGGCTGAGGAGAAGAAGCTGGAGAATGGAAAATGCTGAGTAGTTAGAGAAGGGCCACAGACAAACAGAGACGAGTGATGACGCGAGGCAGGAGATGAAGTGTCTGAGGAGAGGATATAGAATCCTACATGTCGGTGAAAGTGTGCAAATACCTAACGTAAAAGACTTGAAGGGCAAAGTAACAAGATACGTCGAAGAAAAAGCAAAGGAACATTCACAAGCAAGCAGAAGAAACACGTAGGAAGAGTGAATAATTAGGTATAAGGCGCGGAACATGAAAGGGGAACTTGAGGGACAGCTTGCAGAAGGGTTGCGCAAGTGTTTGGAGTGGGGAGGGCAAGCGGCCAGGCTGTGGGGAATGACAAATAGAGATGTGAACAAGGGACCATAAAACAGTATGAGTGGACGGACGGACCTCAGGCAGACGGGGTAGTGCGAGGCAGAGACAGTAGAACGAGGCAGATGGGGAAGATTACGACTGACAGGGTAGACTGAGGCAGATGGGGTAGAATGAGACAAGCGCTGCAGGTTGAAGTAGAAGGGAGAGACTATGGTAAACGGGATAGACTGAGATAGACGGGGAAAGATGAGGCAGACGCGGTAAAGACAGGTAGACAGGGTGGCATGAAGCAGGCGGGAGATTGAGGCAAGTGGGGTAGACTGAGACAGAGGTGGCAGAGTCAGGAAGACGAGGTAGAATGAAATAAACACGACAGATTGTGGAAAATGAGGTAGACTAGGTAGAGAGGCAGACAGGATTGCAGAACAGGCATCAGCAAAGTGAGACTACCATTTAAAGAGGGTGAGGGTCAGGCAGGGAGGCAGGGTGATTAAAGAGACTAGGATGATGGGCGATGTGTGGTGGGTAAACAAGTAAGAAGTTGACAGGTGGTGAGCGGAGAAATACGGAAAAAAATGACACACACACACACACACACACACACACACACACACACACACACACACACACACACACACACACACACACACACACACACATTTTTGATGGATTAAAAAAAATTCGTGAGAAAGGTGTTCAGGTGACAGGATGCAAAGGACAAGTAGAGAGACACTGCTATGAAATAATGAAAGGCAGATACAGAAAAGCAAGACAACTTCAGGTAACCCAAAAGGTTAGTTATGTGAAAGATTTACTTATAACAAAACCGAGCAGAAGACTGGAAAGGTTCCAAAAGACAGGTAGAGAGAGAGAGTGACCAATTGATTTCAGCGAGATGTAAAAAAAAAAAAAGTGTCAATGCGTCTTCGTGTGTGTGTGTGTGTGTGTGTGTGTGTGTGTGTGTGTGTGTGTGTGTGTGTGTGTGTGTGTGTGTGTGTGTGTGTGTGTGTGTGTGTGTGTGTGTGTGTGTGTGTGTGTGAGAGAGAGAGAGAGAGAGAGAGAGAGAGAGAGAGAGAGAGAGAGAGAGAGAGAGAGAGAGAGAGAGAGAGAGAGAGAGAGAGACAGTAATGTGAAAGAGGTACTAATGGCAAGTAAAAATAGAAAGGTGAGAGGGTTCCAAACGACAGGTAATATGACGCAACGATAAGGCATCCCAGGCAAGCAAGTAGGCAGAGAGAAACGCAGGCGGGCAGGTAGGCAGGGAAAGGGAGAGAGGCAGGTAGGTAGGAAGAAAGGCAAGCAAGTAGGTAGGTAGATAGCCAGAGACAGAGGAAGGCAGGCAAATAGGAAAATAGGTAGGTAGATAATTAGAGACTGAGGCAGGCAGGGAAGTAGGTGGAGAGAGAGGAAGAAGACAACCAGGCAGACACAAAGGCAGGCACCTAGGCTGAGAGGGCAGGTAGGTAGGTAGGTAGACAATGAGAGGCAGACATACGACGGTACACAGCGAGAATGGCAGCCAGGTAGGTAAACACAGGGAGGCAGGTAGGTAGGATGGGAGAGAGGCAAGGAGGCAGGCAGGAAGGGTGAAAGGTGTAACTGTTAGTGCCACTGCCGCTGCCACCCTCACCTGTCCACGTAACTAATGACCCGAGAGTCCGCAGGTCAGGCCTTAGATTCGCAAAGTAAGATACAATAATTTTTCTCTCGTAACTCAGATATTTTGGCAGATAAAATAAGAATTGTGGACTTTCTCATTCGCCAACTACGGCATTTCTTAGTTGCGAACAAGAATATGTCGTAAATTTGTGAATCGTCGTCAACAGCCTTTCCACGATTATTTTCTGTTCTCTCGTAACTTAGATTTTACTTTTTAAAGGGAGAGACAAGATCCATGGGAAAATTCCTCGTCCTGTCATCAAAAACACATCTTCATTACAACAAGGGGTTGATAGAAAGCTCGCGAATCTGCGTCGAAAGGCTCTCCCCGACGGTGCCCCAAGGATGACGAAGGTGCTGCCCATGTACAGTGTTTACAAGCAGGTTAGACCCGACCCCAACATGACGGCGCTAACGGAACATTTTCGACCCAAAAGTATGCTGACTCAAAATTAACCCCTCGACTATGAAGGCACATTTTAGTTCAGCTTACTCCAGTCTTCTCCAGACATACTTATGGAGTTAATGAAAGCTATAACGAACCTTTCCAGTTCGAAAAATTTCTCCGAACCTATGAGGGAAATATACAAGCTGAAACTAACCTATCGTTTTCGGTAATCCTCTGGCATAAGCTGAAGCAACTCATCTGGAGACAGTAAGAATAAAACTTAAGAGACGTACGTCAGGCTGAAGTGGTTAGCGCACATTTACAACGCGTCCCATTTGCGTCAGGGATCACTCAAACCACAAGTGACTTTCATTTACAACTGTTTACCCCCGGCGCCCTGTTCTCCTGCGGCCTCTACGTTCACCTCCCGCCTCCATCCCCTTACTGCCTCCCTCCCCCTTTCCTCTCCTCACCTTCTCCTCGCCCCCTCCCTCCAGCTTATAAATTTACATACACACACTGGCGGGTTTTGTTCACATTTTCTCGTACATCATTTGATCCCTTCAACACAGGGACATCTTTTGTATTTTTTAGTCTTGTTATTTCCAGACAATTTTACTCAGTATAGGAAAGTTTTTTTGTTTTTTTCTTTAGAACCAGAAGTGTTAGACATTGATGTTGTGGTCTCAGGTTCACATGGAATTTGAACCCAGTGGACTGCAGGCTTAAGCTGCCCTTCTCGATCAGTTCACCACTCTCTTTTCGAAGGATAGGGAAGTAGTTGAAGGGCATTTGTATTACCAGGTCGTGGAGCCACATGGATATATCTGTGCTATCATATGAATGAATCCTTCTCCAACAGCAAAACGTTGGACCATGTACACCAATAACTCCTTCAGCATCACACGTGACCTAATTTCAAATAATTCTTTACCTAACAGTGGCAAGAAATACATGCCTTTTCTGGGCACTTTCAAAAGCAGATAAGGGATAGAAATCTCAAGTTTAGATCTATGAGTTTCGAAAGTATGAGCCAGTAGGCAAAGAACACCATCCCTGCAATATCCCATGTGCAATAGCTTCAGGCGGTCATGGGTAAAATTGCCAGGTGGTAAGAAAAATAAATAAATGAAGTAACGCCCTTGGGTAAAGGGGCTAAAAGCATCTGGAGGGTGGCACACAGACATACACGAAGACACGGAGAATCTGACTAAGATGAAGTGCTGCTTGTTCCCCCCTTTGCTTCAGCGTGTCTCTCTCCTTGTCACCTGCCTGTTCCTGTATATGCTTGTGGGGGAATATGCATGAACTGTGAAGCATTACAGAGATGCACAAGGACTTGGGAAGTGACTGGTACAAAGTGACAAGTGAGCAAAAAGGAGCGAGGCAGAGTAACATTTCAAATTCTTATGAAATGTGAGAGAAATAAGGAGCTTAGGCTCTTCTCCGTTTTCCTTCGACTTACCTCAACTGCCTCGTGTTTTAATTACCTGGGAAGTATTTATCAGACAGAGAGAGGGGAGGGGGGAGTCTGCCACGTCACCTACTAAATTTATCAAGGGATCTTAACTCATACCTGTAAATAATGTCTCAATGGCGGTGAATTATTATTAGAAGTCACTTTGGTCGTATTTCTTTTTCTATGCACTCATTCTTATTTGACTGTGAAGTATTTAGTAGCAAGAGAAGTGAAATTAAAACCAAGAATATTGCCATTCCCTTCATAAATTGTATTCAAGAAAATCTGCAAATACAACCTCTGAAATATATGACCAGGAGTTCTGCTAGCATTTCCCATGATGTCATGTATACAAATTTCACGTAAAACTGAAATTTGTATCATAAAATAACAAACTCCGTCTCCCTGGACCCATACTGGAGAAAAAACTGACAGATTTTTCGCGCTGTATGCAAATCACATTAAAACCAACTGTTGATGAGACTTAACCAAACTGTGAGGAACTTTTTTTTCTTCACAGTCGAGTACATTATTTTCTTATGCAAATTTCTCGGTGATTTATGCTCAGCCAGAAGCTTGATTCTTACAGGAACGAACGAGAAGAGAACCAACAAATATTAATGATACGTATCGGATTCTGTCCCTTCTTTTTCCTTCGTAGCGTTTACTGTTGCTGCTTCATTCTTCTTGCATGGTGTGTGTGTGTGTGTGTGTGTGTGTGTGTGTGTGTGTGTGTGTGTGTGTGTGTGTGTGTGTGAGAGAGAGAGAGAGAGAGAGAGAGAGAGAGAGAGAGAGAGAGAGAGAGAGAGAGAAATGCTTTGCGATATTCGTGCGCAACCACAACAACTTCCCCTTCTACTCGTTTTCTCTTTAACTCGCCCTCCACCTCTCTCTCTCTCTCTCTCTCTCTCTCTCTCTCTCTCTCACACACACACACACACACACACACACACACACACACACACACGCACAAAAGCCTCCCCTCACACCCACAGCAAAGCGGGGAGCCACAATTGTATCCACTGGTCCTAATCCCTGGTATACAGCAAGATCGACTCTCACGCAACCCTCTGCTTTGATATCACGCGGAAGGAGGAGGGGATGTTATGGAAATCAGCCGATGCTCACACGTATGGAAATAAGATAACGGGGGAAGGCAAGGCGGGAGGGGAGGAGAGGAGGGTGAATCGATACTGCATTACTCCTTTCTTGGCGATATGGTACGGTGAAGAACTTGTGATGTTTACATACGAGAGAGAGAGAGAGAGAGAGAAGGGGATTAAGGGGAAAAGGAGTAGAGGAGAAAGAATTTTTTGTGGTTTCCTACGAATCACAACTTCGTTCTGTGTGTGTGTGTGTGTGTGTGTGTGTGTGTGTGTGTGTGTGTGTGTGTGTGTGTGTGTGTGTGTGTGTGTGTGTGTGTCTCTCTCTCTTTCTCTCTCTCTCTCCTATGAACAGAGCTTCGTCACCTTTATTTGTCGAAGAGTCATTAGATAATATTGAAACTACTCCTGGTGAATAATTTATATCACAGTCTAAACAAAAGACCCTATCTTACATTAACAAGGAGGTTCATATTCTGCATAACACATAACACAGAAAGCACTTCATAAATATTTTTTACAAATGACTCTAGACAACAAGATACCGTAATGAGTTTGGTTATTGTTCCTGGCATCATATATTCAGAAAAAGACAAATTTATCTAATGCCGTATTCTGTTTTTAATTTTCACTTTCTGATATATTAAAGTAGCATATAATTGTGTGTGATGTAACATTTTTTTTTTCGTCTTTGGTTACTGTTTTATTTCTCTTTCTGTGGAATTTTTTCGATTCATCCAATGCAAGAAATAAACTTTTCGTATATGGATTCCAAGAGTATCGTCATTATCGAGATGGCAAGCTAATTACCCCCCCAAAACACAGGTCGCGTCCAAACACCCAGTACAGGTCAACTGGATATACCGTATGCCCGATCCTGTATCCGCATCTGTGTGTTAATGCTTTCAAACTGATGTATGATTTTTTGTATTTCTACTACACCCAGAGGATATTAAGTCTGGAGAAATCTCTTGCTGTGATAGGAATAGAATGGTCTCTAAAGAAATCTTCCAACATAAATCCATCCCCAGATATATTAGTACTGTAGCAGTAACAATAAAACAAGATCAACGTACTTGGGGTAGAGTGGAAAAAATGTTGGTATAGTTAAGTGTCCGTATTCTCGTCGGTTGAGGAAGCTCCCTAACACTTCTTCCTAAGCAATATACGAGTATCTTGTCTATTACACCTTAATGATCTCTTCTAGGTTACATAAATCCTTCCAGTAACTTTAAACTCAACCAATGCGTGTGTCATGGAGAGTTCAAGTTTTCCGCGATGTGTTCACCGTACGCCAGCAAGACACTTCATTCTCTGACTATGTCATCAGTTCGCAAGGATACCGCTCATTAACAAAGAAGATGGGCTTAGATTAATGAATATTGACTACACATGGGTCATCAAGGCAGACAATTACCGATTGCATAGTCCCAGTCTCCCCAAGAATATGACCCGCAACCGCCGAAGTTCTATCCAGGTTCCCTTTTGTACCGCGGGGTCAACAGGGACGATGCCAAAAACACTGGTCCATGGGCAGTTTTCTAGTAGGCTTAGGAGACTTTCCAGCACCTCCTACTCACTAATTTATCTCTGCATTAGAGGTTTAATGTTTCCGTGCTTGCTGTGTATCCAAGTTTAATCTGTTATTACATACATATAATTTTTCTTATTAAGAATGATTTAGGTACAATATTCCAAGTAAATAAATAATTAAGAAAAGGGATCCTTAGCGCGTTTGTGTACAGAGCTGACGAAGATCCCTAACCCCTTTCATCTCTGTTGACGGCCAAGTGTAATCAGTTTAGAAGGATGGTTTAACTAGTAACCAAGGAGACACATTCCTGCCTCATAACTAAAGCTCGTCGACTTTAACGAGACCTGACTTAGTATTCACGTTATGGAAGTAGACCAGTTCCGCTAAGTGAAAACAAACTGAGTATTGTAAGTTTCCTAAGCCCACTAGAATGCAACCCCAAGAGACCGCTTATTGTCCAGGCTCTGTTGTTTTCTTTTCATTACTGGGAATACGGAGAAGCAGGTACGCGAGGGAGGGGGAGCGGGAGCCGAGCCTCACGACACCACGGCAACATCACTGTAGACACAACTGGTTAAACACGGGGAGCCTGTATGATCACCCGAGGAAATACCACGTCATTATGGCTATCATTGTGGCCCTTGACTCTTCAATTATTTCCTTGCATGAGGGCTCTCTTACCTTGGACTCTCGGAAAAGGGCGTATTCATTTATTTACTATTATTATCTGTTCCTCCTCACGTGTATATAGTGGGAGGTTGTGTTTTGCCTCCCTCAGTTATTTTGTCTCCATCACGAAGGCTGGACACTGAGAGAACATTTTGTATATCTTCTGGAGCTCCTCGGCAATTAAGAAACGGAAACGTAGACTGACGCTCATTCAAGACTTCTAAGCGGAACGAAGCAAACAGAAGAAACCAGCCGTAATGGAAGATCACACTCATGAGAAAAACAAATATGAACAGTCATAAAGACAGCAACGATGGGTAACAAAGAAGACTAATGAAAAAATGACAAGGAATAAAGAAAATAATATCACAGAGGTAAAAACGTAACGATTCGTAAGGGCATGATTATTATGATTACAAAACTTAAACTAAACGGATGAAGTGAGAATACCAGTGAAAAGTATAAGCCGAGACGCGTGATATGTTGTTGTTGTTGCTTAACCCCTGCCTATCTGGTCGAGCAGACACGTCAAGCACAAGTAAACGAATGCTTCAGTGGCGCCGTCCTACAGGTACTGTACAGTACGTATACCGTGATGGGATCTAGTGTCCCTTTGTGATAGAAACACCACACCAGGATCGTACCAGGATCCTTCTAACGGAGAGGCACAAGGAAATATGAGGAGGTCTGGCTCACGGGCGGACGCCACAGCTGCTCCACACAGGGTTCATAATGCCACCGTGTGTAGGCTCCATGTCAGCAACGGAGTGAGATGTAAAGAGTATTAATGAGAACCACGTAAAAGCTAATACGAACATAATATGACTGATATGATATGGAGAATCCTCCTGTGAACACTTAACTCACTATATGCCAGGTGGTTCGTTTCTGTGAAATAAAACTGACTACATGTAGTCAAGGTTGTTTTCTAAAACTTCTTCTGTGGAAAACACTGATCGAACTTGATAATGTTCTGTATCATTAAAAAATGAAAGTGTGTACAAATCGTTGGAATAACTATTCTGCGAGTAGCATACGGGTGTGACAGGTGAGCTGGGAAGTGAAATGAATATACCTGTCAGAATGCTGGTAGATATTCTACGTAGGGATGGCTCCGACTCGCTGATTAGCCTTAATAAAATCCTTCGTAACTCCTAAACACAGAAGTTTCAAATCTTTACAGGCATCCAATCTTGATCCTTTGGCTGTTCTGTACCCAATACAGCCCGATGAATAGCTAAAGCATAATGATAAATCAATGAAACAAACGATTGGATCCCCGTTTCTCTCCTCTCCGTCTGTGGACATAGCAACATACAAAGCCGCACACAGTTTAAGAATATTAGCCAGCAGAGGGAAGCGAGCCGTAGCAGACGTGAAATATTAGACGAAATTTTGTCCCTTACAGTAGGTAAAGAGGATGAGGGTGTGAAATGAGAAAGAGAACAAGGATGAGTCAAGATTATAGATAGTTTGGTTGAGAATATTTGTGAACACAGACTGCTTACGTGTGGCAGAGATTTTCATGTGATGGAAACATAAAAGGGATGTGTGAAGTCCACGGGGTAAGAGATGTGAAGACGGAAAATGTGTGAGAAGGTGTAAGGTAAGAGGTACAGTAAAACTGGTGGTGCAAGACTGGTGTACAAAATATGTGTGAGGAGGTAGTGTGAAGTCGGGATAGGTCTTGATAGGGAGGAAGCGGTTGGGACGAGATAGTGAGAAAAAAATGCAGACATCTGATAGAGTGAGCTGCCAAGAATGACAACTGGTGAGGAGAAGCATAATGGAAAGCGAGCGAAAGTGTTTATTTCAGAGATACCATAAGGCAGTAGATAGCTGGGTAGAGTCAGAAGTTTAGAGTGAAATGAAAAGTGTAGAAAATGAGGAGTTCTGGTTTGTGAATGAGTGACACGGTATAAGTGGATAATAATCACGAAGGAAAAATGATAAATGACTTGTGTAGACCAGGTGTTGCAGATTAAGGTGGAAAAAAAAAAAAAGGAAAGTGCTACCCAGAAAAAAACAAACTCTAAGCGACGTGAGATGTGAAAATAAGTTTTGATGATGTAGAATGAAAATACGATGTTGAGAGCCAAAAATGACATGAGAAGAGTTAGACTGTGTGAAGGATGATGAGAGAGCAGAGTCAGGTGCAAAATGAGGGAAATGTATCTTATAAAATCAAAAGTCACGTTGGTTATGAGAAATGTGAAAAAAGAGAGAAAAGAGAGGAGGGTGCGAAGTGTAAAAAAATAAAAAAATAAATAATAAAAACGAGGTGTTAAGTGTCGTGTGAGAAGTAAAAAGTGGACTATGAAGTGGCAGAGTAAGTAGGCCAGTGAGAGGAAAGGAGAGGGCAGATTGAGGATGGGAGATGAGGTGTGGTATAGGGAGTGAGAATTAGGGGACATCGGGCTGAAAATGAGATGAAAAGCATGAAAAATGAAAAGTTGGGTGTGCTGGGGATAAGGTGAACAGTGAGAGGTGTGTCGTGAAAGGCGAGGATTGAGTGGTGATATGTTACGAGTGGGAGCGAGACGTGTACTGTTAGGAGAGAGAGGTGAAAAGTGAGAGTGAGAGGTATGGTAAGAGGAGTGAGAGGTGAGAAATGAAATACATGGTGTAGAGAGTAAGAGAGGTGTGATCAGTACAGGGTGGGATGCGAGGAATGACAGGTGGGAACTGATAAACCAAAATTGAGGGGTTAGGAGTGGAGATATAAGAGTGAGGTGTGATGATGAGGGGTGTGGTGTGAGAATTGATATCTGAAGTAAGACGAGGCGTGAGAAATGAAGACTGAGATGTTGTGAGGTGTGAGGAATGAAGAAGGGGTAGGAGGGATATGAGGAGTGAAGAATGAGGCATGGGGAGGAGTGAGGGGTAGAGTGGAATGAAGTGTGATGTAAGGTGAGGTATGAGGAATGGAGAATGAAGTGAGGTGATGTGTAAGAAATTTGGAATGGAGTAAGGTGAGACTTGAGGAATGAAGAATAAAGCAAAATGAGGTGTTAAGAATGAGATATAAAGTTAAGATGAAGTGTGAGGAATGAAGAATGAGGTAAGGTGCTACAGGTGTAGTGTGAAGAATGTGGAGTGGTGTGAAAGGTGAGGAGTAGGGCGTATGAAGTGTAATGTGAGGAATGAAACGTGAGGCGTGGTGTGAAAAATAGTGAAAAGACCGAGGAATGAAGTAAGGTGTGCGGAGTGAGATAAGGTGAGGCGTGAGGCATGAAAACTCAGATACTACGAAGTTAGTTGAGGTTGAGTAATGAGGAGTGAGGTGGAGGTGGGAGGATGGGGGAGCACAATCAGGAAGTCGCCGTCTGGGTGCGTCTGTGGTGGTGGACTTTCCGGCTGTAACTCACCGCCGCGGGGAGTGTGTTTGGTGCGTCTTGTTTTGGTCAGGCTGGGGGCGCATCACGTGCCCTCTTCTGCCGTACGTTTCCCGTGTCTCGATGATTGTTTTTGTTTTATTGTTAACCCGATGACATTAACACAGCTTCCCTTATTTTACCCAATCCTACACAGTAACAGTCTAACACAGCCAATCCTACTCTTACCTAACTTAACTTTACCGTAGCAGCCTAACTTTATCCTCCCTATTCTGATCAGACCAAACATAACCTAACGTATTCCCAGCAGCCTAGCGTAACTAACACTATCCTTACCCAATCAAAGCAGATCGAATACTAGCCGCCTACGAGAATCTACCCCATCTTACCCGAACCTAAACTAATCTCCTAGCTTACCATTACAGTAACTAAGATCATCCTAGAAGAGTCATATATTCCTGGCTTTAACCTAAAACGCACTAACTCAACTTTTGAAAATTTAACCCTAATTTACTCCATCTCTCTAGACTACCGTACATTAACCTAAATTCCTTTATGAATTTGACTCTGATCTCCTCCATCTCTCTAAACTGCCCCACCTTTAACCAGCCAAGCCTTGACCCTCCAGGAGAAGTGCCCGACTAATTACAGGTCAGAAATTCGGTGCCAAACCTGCTTCTCACACCGTCAATAGGCCGTATCCTCGAGGACGTAGGTGACTCCCTAGCACATCTTCAGCGATTTACATATTACCCCTTAGCATTGTTCTCTTTGTTAATCTCGTCTTTTGTAGTATCAATTGAGTTTGCTTTAATAATGCACGTGAGAATATTAACGTGAAATATGCAAACAGTCCCGTCGAGGCGAGGTGCTAAACAGCCTCCATAGTTCACGATAATACATCCCGGTTGCCTAAGTGGATTCGTATAAGAGATAAGGTAAATAAAAACAGTCTTCATCATGTGAGTGTTTAACATTTTCTGCTGCTTCACAGGAATACAAGGAATACAAAAGACAGCAAACAACAGACCTATTCGTCCCTTTGAAGCTGTTACTGGGTAGATTATGACTAACCAAGGAGAGAAAAGCAGGGAGAATTTGTTTGGGGTGAACCAAATATTCTTCCGCCAGTCAGAATACCAATGTCTAAACCCATTCACAGGAGCGCAAGGTAAAGTTTTAATCGACGTTTTTCCCAGTTAATCCCTTCACTCCTATGACGTATTTTTGTGAAACTCTTTCTACCTCTAGACGCCTGAATTCAATTCTCGGAAGACTTAGCGTTGCAGTGGGATTTATGGATTCATTTCTAATCCCTTCACTACATGCCGCATCTAGGAAGCTAAAAAAAATCATTTAGTGGTGAAGAGAAGAAAAATAGTAAAACAAATCCCTGGATTGAAGGAGCTTAAAAAATAAATAAATAAATAAATAATCTTGTGTTTGAAGTGACTGGAAAGAAAATGTTACGGTACGTGGATAATTTTAACCACCTGATACCGACGATTTCCTGCGTCTGACCAAAATCGTCTTGCAATAATCCCAGTACCGCTTTTTAACCATGAATGATACAGCAGGTGCTTTATTATTTCACTTTAATTAACACATGATGATTTTATTTTCCTTATAGAAACTTGTCACAATGGAAACGTTTTTGATTACACGATTTCTCTCAGCTGATGAAAATAGTCTGCTCTTAGCCTGAGCAAAAACACCCGAGTTTGTTTACTGAAGCGTAAGAATTAATTTTTAGCGTTCTTTACCGTCTCAGTGATGTGATTCCTGTGCGCTGAACAAAATCACCTTGCGTTAGCGCGAGTAAAACTACGCAAGTGAGTTTATAAATGTCTAGGCGTTGATCGGGATTGCGTTTAACCATTTTTCTGCCAAACAATGCTTAAGTACAAAAAATCGCCTTGTTTATCCCTGCATGAATAACGTCAGTATGATTAAAGAAGGTAATGGCTAGTCATGATCATTTTTGACCAGACTGGCGTGATCTCACTCGGGTCACTGGAACAAAAGGATTAATTTGGATAGTTTTAAACTCTTGATTGACATGAGCTTTCTTAGCTGAACAAAATCGTCTTTTGTAAAAATACCAAGGAACGTTTACAATGACGATAAGGGTGATTCGTCGAACACGCATATGACTAAAATTAATAATCCTTTCAGAACGGAGGAAATCACTTGTGCAGAAAGGACTAGAAATGCTTTACATCAATCCTTCAGTGAGACTCTATTTAGGTGCGGGAGCATCTCTTGGAGAGGCCCAGTGGTCAGTCACTCCTTAGTTATTGTCGCACGCAAGGTGATTCACTAGTGACGCTACATGCAGTGCTTTACTTTAGCGAAACGGCCCGGTTAGTCAGCTTCCCCCAAAAGATTTTAGCATGCAGGATGCTTCCCTCTAGTGAAGTCCCATACGGTGCTCCACTTTACACAGTCCCATATGGTCGGGCATTTTTTTTTTTTTCGAGTTTATTGTTGTTACTTCCAGATGATTTTACGCAGCTTATTGGAACTTCCTGTGCAGTAGTAAAAGGGTTAAGTAGGTGTGATGTTGCCGAGATTAAAGTCGTGAAGTGCTTCAGTCCTAGATTCAGTTTTGGATAGGCTTCCCTAAATACAGAGTTGGAAACAGTCTTCATGAACGCCTTCAGTACCGTGACGTGATTTTTATATCCACTCTTGCTACTGCCTTATATTTATACTCAGTTTAGGAGACACACCTCCAGGTGAAAGGGTCATGTTGCCCATACGGTGTCCTGTAATTTTACAATCTTTCTTATTTACTGTGTTATCCCTGATCACACGTTTTAGTATGTATTGTAACGGTCGGCTTGCACACCCCTAGAGAAAAGCCGGATATATTTTGCGATCCTTTCCATGTAAGGTATTGTGGAGCCGTCCTTTTTAGTTTCCAATAAAGTCTATCCTATTTTATTATTATTCTTATCTATCCTTTTAACGTAATTTCAGGGTAGTAGTAAGACTTAGTTATATTTCACGATGTTTCTCTTGTAGCTATTGTGTTATCGTAGGTTTTGTTAGTAGTAAGAGCAGTTTATCATTATCCTGACCCCCTATCCCACCTAAAAATGGGGTTAAGAGGAATCCAGAAGCAGGAGAGAAAAAGGTACAAAAGAGGGAGAATTATCAGCAACATGTCCAGCAAAACGGGCCACAGAATCATCCACACATCGTTCAAGCTCTAGGAATCCCGGATCCAAGTCTCAGGTCTCACGATATTCCTCATGTAAGCTGCGGAAGGTAATACCGATCCACTTTTTAGTCGAATAATAATGAAACACTTACACAGCATTCTGAGATTTTTGCTGGGCTCCGAAGATCGCATCACTACTTCGAAAGTTATTGCTCACTGTCTTGTTATTTATCGTAATGATGCGGATCAATATTTATGCCCGGAACTGTACCTGCTGTGTTACCATGGTTTGAGTTAGTACTGAGACGCTATTATTATACAGTACTTCTTATATGCTGTGTTAACGTAGTGTTTAGCTTGTAATAAGAGCAGTATTCAATGTATGATAATTCTCCTATGTCGCATTATCATAAATTATTTTGTAAAAACAGCAGTCTACTTTTTTCTTCAGGGTCACCATCATTGTCCCATCATCATCACCGTGCTTTGATACACTTACCCCTTCAGAATGATCTTTTAATTTTTACTTGATTTTTGCTGCCGACTCACTATCAGTAGGCTTTAATTCAGCTTAGGGAACACGTTTCGAACTGGAGGGGTTAAACAAAGCCTTTGTTAAATAGATGCCTTTAACCGCCTCTAAGCTGGCAAAAATTCTGACGATAGCAAAAGACGAGGCATGTCAATATGAAGAAGGGATTAATAGGTTAGGTTAACATCTCACCGTACTTTTTAACCCTCTATAGCCCAGTGTCAGAAGGCTACTAAGAGCCGAAAGGATAAGGGCGGTAAGTTTAGTGCCTTCCTCACTCAGTCTCACGTGCAGCAAACCTGGGCTTTGGAGGGTTAACCCATTTACTACGAGCTCTTTCTTGAGATGAATAAGTTATAAAAAAAGAGTAAAATGAAGAAGACATAACCGCCTTGAAAGGGCTACTGGATATCATCTGTAACTCCTTCACTACAAGAGACGTCACTTAAGCTGAAGGAAATCGTCTCGCGGTAGTTGTATGATACAAGGAATGGTACTTAGGAGGGAAATATACAGTAATACCTATGTTTGCTAAGAACAAAACAGACTGACAAGCATTCTTTCTGTACGTATCTGTGTGGATCAGTGATGAAACCCTGGAAATTAATATTATTTTTCCTTACATGAACCTGCCACCCTCTCACCAGGCATATATGAATCTGTGGTCTTCAGAACATTTTTTTTTTTTTTTAATGGGGGTGGGGAGGGAAGGGTGTACTATTCAAATATTTCATTCATCGTAGGAGACCCACTCTTAGCCGAGGAGTTCAGGAAGGTTGTTGCTAAATTTTTAGTCTGAAAATTCTCCTCATTGCTGACTGAAATCGTCCAAAGATGGCAAGAATAAACGATATACTGTAAAACATCATAGTAAGGAAGTTAATCTAATGTTTACTTCAAACTATTAACACCGACTTCCAGGTATTCAATTATATTATTCATATTTTCGATACTTTTATGGGCATTTAGTGGATTAATCTTAATTACAAACCACGTCATCGTAGTGGAGAGCTTTATCCAATTCAGGGTACTCAGCTGTAACATACATAATTCTGATAAGCTTACGGGACGTTCGCAGGATTAATCTTAATTGGATCTGTCTAATTCGGATTCAGTTCTCATTGTACTTTCCGTCATCTCTCCCGGCGGTCGCTGTTGCTTGTGTGTGAAGGATTTATTTAATTCTCGGCTGATTATTAGCTCCTTCAACACGTGGACGTCTTTTTTTTTTTTTTTCTTACTGCTTCCTGACCTTTGTATTTAGATTAACACCCCAGCAGAAGGATCCTATGTGTGTGAAGGCTTTGTTTAGAAGGGGATTTCATTCTCAGTTCATTATTAACTCCTTTAACACGGTCATTTTTATTTTATTCTTGCTGCCAACTAACAATTATATTCAGCTTGGGGGAAAGCTTTCATAACGAAGGAGCTTACTGAGAATCTTGCTAGTCCCTCCATTTTGAGAGATTTTCCCTGAAGTATAAGGAATAATGTAACGCAGACATCATCGCAATGAAGAGGCTTGTGGTGATTGAAGCCCCGGAGTAAGGAAGGTAATATATAACCGACTTATTATTTTTTTCATCAGTGTTATTTGTAGCGTGTGCTTCGTACTGCCTTGGCCTTAACTCCTACAACCCGACGATATCTTTTTCATTTTAACCTTGCTGCTGCCTGACAACTTGAATTTTTGAGATTTGCAGAACAAAGAGTTATTGAAGGCTGTATCTATCCTCTCTAGTTAGAAAAGTCTTCTGAGCTGCATGTACGTAATTATATGTAGATAAGGAAAACTAAATAAAAGTAGTCGTCATCACGATGTCGCCCTTTGAGTCTTATTCATATTATCACTTGACGATTTTGTTAGATATGGAAGGACATCTAGTGAAGGGACTCATGGAAGCTGCTCCTAAACTCTACAGTTCGACTAGTCTCTCCTAAACTGAATGAAGATGACTGGAGACAGCAGAAATATAAAGCACAAAGTGCCACTGCTGCGAAGAGGTTAATGATAGCGGAAGTGTGATATAATACGAAAGGTAATAGCTACATAGCAGGATGTTTCTTGTTATCTTCCAGATGGTTTCATTCAGCTTAGGTCAGACTTTTCAAACTGGAGGCGTCAGGTATACCAAATGAACCTTGTTATTAATGGTGGTCCCTCGTAAGCCAAAGAAAATCGTGTGGTAACAATAAGAATAAACTAAGAAAATAAGCTTCCTCCAGACTCAGCCTTAATCACATATTGAAAAAAATGCCGGGTACTGTCCCCTCCCTGAGCGGATATGACTTTAAAAAATCCCATAGGGCCAACTACTCATCTTCGCAACTATAGTGTTTCTTCGATTAAACTTGATTTTCAACTTTGCCACAGATGAGTTTGATATCAGCCTATCACGCACTGTAATAAAATGGAGCTTATTCATTACCAGTGGTTTCAGCTCGAATCTTCTCCCAGCGGTTACGCTCAAACACGACATGATTTTTTAACCCTTTCATTGTCGCATCAACTTTAGTACTCTGTTTCAGCTAACGTCATGTGATTTTGTTTACATGAATGGGTCACAGAATCCTGGGTGGATGTGGCTACTGGCACAAGTTACCCTCTCATGGTCGGAGCAAATCTGGTACTACATTCCAGATGATGCCAGACGATTTTACTCAGCAAAGAGTGAGTCATGGAGGACTGATTGCAAATCTACCCACACATGAGTTGGACACTATCACCCACTTATAAAGATATTATTTATTCATTACCATTTGCTCGGGCTCGAATCCTCTGCCAGCAACTTTCGACATACCCAAGCCATCAGTCAACCCTGTCTCTAATCTGGTGTCGCTCAATTAGCCACGAAGAAAACCAGTTCCGACAGAATTCATCCCGGTCCAAAAGAAGACGTAATCGAACAATAAAGCGATGCATCAGGAGCCTCACTCATCATCGGAATAAACGGAATCTACGCTTCGTCATGTCATTATCCCACTCATGGCCGGAAGAACACTAGTATATTCCACCTAATGCCAGACGATTTTATTCAACAGAGAGTGCGTACTGGAGTCTGAGAACGCCAACACCCTCAAAAGCGCGGTGTGTTTACTTTATTCTTGCTAACGTATCTGCAGACAAATTCGGCTTAGGAAAACCCTCCCACTCTGAATGGGCTTATGAAGATTATATCAACTTTGTCAAGTTCGAGAAGTCTCCCTAATCTGAATAACATCGTTGAGGGGCAGCAGCAAGAATAAAAAAAAAAGAGAAAAAAAGAAAAGGGATTAATCTCTTCATTACAACGGCGTAAGTTTAACGTTCTTCATACTACCACCAACCGATTTTTATTAGGGGAGAAGTCTTGTAGCGAAGGGGTTAGGAGACACATTCAACCTCTCTTCTACAGCATGTATAAAAAAAAAAATTAGTCAGCGTAGTGAAGGGACTAACCACGGAATGTAAATAGCATGACCAGTATTTATATATAATCTCACCTATGTCCTACAATAAACAAGTCTTCACAGATATTCATTATTACCCGGAGTCATTTTTTATCGTATATTTTCGCTTTAATATTCAGTCTGGTCTGATTGTGTACTATATTCCTGCTGTGCGTGTGAAATCAGAGGTATATGCATGGAATCTTAAATACAACTGAAGCTTAAAAGAGTCTATAAATATACGGTCCAAGGTATGTAACTTTTTTTTTTTTTTTTTTGCACACTTCTTGTTCCCACTAATCGTCTGTGAAACCCAAGACGTAAAAGTGGAGAGAACACAACCCTTGAACTTCAATCATACTTTGTGAGAGCCTAGCCTGCTTTGCTCAGATGGCGTGTTGTATTTCATTCTTGCTTTCTAAGGACGATTCTATTCACCTTACGGGACACTTGTGGTAGTGGAAGGGTTAATCAAAGTAAACCCTTCCAGTTCGAAAAGTCTCCCCTAAAGCTGAATATAAACTGTCTGTAGATAATAAGAATAAAAAAAAAAATACAATAGATACTACTACTTAATATGCAGTATGCTAATATACATTTATTACGGTATTCGAAAGATCCGGAGAGTACTATGCTGTGTCTATTTATACCCAGTTTCATTTTGCACTCAATTCGTTTGCATAACTTAATTTTTTCTTTCCTGTTTTTTTTAATCACCACCTGGAGTTAAGAGTTATCATTATCCTGCGGTGAACTGACAGTTGGATTATTATATATACTTGTGATGGCACGCATAATTGTGCTTTACGCTAATTAACTCCATATTTTTGCTCTACTGATAATGTATTTTGCTATCCTATGCTTGAATCATGTGGCCTACGAATTACCCTCTCCACGGTGGACACATGTAAGTGAGGGTACGGACGTCAGGTTGGTATTTGGGGGAGTGTTTACAGGCTCGTTTCCCACGCACCGGGAACGCATGCACGCGCGTCTGATTGCCTATTGTGTTGTCTTTAATTGTCCGACGTACCCCGCTCGCATGAGAACACCTAAGAGTAACATGACTGCCAGGCTCGCACTCTTCAATACAGTCTAGCTAACGGAACATAAACTGACACACACTAACGGAACGCCAACACTAACGCAACATTCAACAAGGCTAACGGAACGCCAACACACTCTAACGCAAAACAAGACACTCTAACGAAACGCCAGCGCACTCAAACGCAACATTCTGTACTACAGGATGACGGAACACTTGTACACTAGTTAGGTAAAATAAGATCTCTGCATATCGACTGCACAAAGGTCGCCATACGTTACATATATCAAGAAGGGAGTTTTGACGAGTTCCACCCCCTTTTACAAATATATTATAAAACAACGCCCACAAATAGACCAACGGAACATGCTGATTCACTACAGAGGACTCGCCAGTACACTCGAACGGAACACACCAGTTCACTATGGAACACCCACCAATATACTCCACTAATAGCCTACATTCTGACGGAACACCCAGTACACCCTGATGGAACAGCCGCCAGTACGCTTGTTACGGAATACCTGCCAATACACTCTGGCAGAACACTCGCCAACACACTCTACCGGAAGCTCAGTGGACTCTAACGAAACACCCACCAAAATATGAACGGGACACTAATAAAGTAACAGAACATCTACCAATGCACCTTAATCGAACACACCCCAACATACTCTAACGAAACTCACCAGAGCACTCTGATGGATCTCCACTGATACACTTCGACGTAATACTCCTCAATACTCGTACATTCTCACGGAACACTGACTAATACACTGCAACAGAACACTCACTAATATACACCCACGCAATAGCCACCAGCACTCTAACGGAACACTGGGTACACTAACGGAACACCACCAATATACACAAACTTGACACTTCTGATGTGACTCTTTGACTAACTGGATGTTTACCAGCAAAACCTAATCGTCTTCTTATTGCGTTTATACCTGTGGTAAGGCCATGGATATGCTGTACAGTATGTATGTTTTTCCGTCGTACGCCAGCATGGAGAGACTTCGATGCATGATAAGAAAATGATCTACTGCCTGTGGCGGGGGTTCTGTGTGGCATGTCGAGTATGAACAGAATCTTCGTGGAACACTAGTATCATAGTCTGCTTTCTCTGAACAGATCAGAACAGAAATATTCTCCACGCTACCCTGAATTTTGTTCTTTATCGCCTCTGGGTACAAGATGCTACGCTTGGCTATCTGATGTAAGACTTACCTTAATGAAGGGTAGTGAGTCGGTGGTCTGGTTCTGGTGAGATACCTGGTGTTCGCTGGTGATCGTGAGGGGTGGGGGCAGCTGTGTGACGGAAGGGTCGCATGAGGGGAGGGCTGGGGTGACGCTGGGAGAGGGAGCGCCCCCCACCACATCCCTGGCACTGTCCACCTGGCACACCATGTTACTGTACATCACCGGTCTGGGGGACACCAGCACTCCACTATCCGGCTTATTCTCACTAAAGGTGTCCATCACTGCTCGCGGGGCATCACGGGCACTGGGTCACGATGGCACTCACTACACCGGGGGCATCACTGGCACTCACACGGGCACTGCTGGCACTCGGGGCCGTGTGGGCGTGTACACGGGGCGGAGGACGGTGGAGCGGGTGCACATGAGGGGCGCGTGTGCACCGGGGCGCGGCTCCCACGCATCTGCTGGCTACCACCCGCCCGTGCCCACCTCCACCAGGAATGAGGTCATTCGTTTAGGGCAGGTGGGGCCAAAGGTCTACGGGACAGCTACTTCTCAAGCCCCACCCTGGCTTCTTTTCTGGTTTCGTCACCTTGTTTGTAACTTCGTCAGTAGAAAAGACGAGAGGAGAGCGCGGGAGGTAGAGCGGAGAGAACGAGGAAAGGTAAGGGAAGGCGGGAGGCAGCGAGAGCAGTGGACACACCAGCCTCTAAGCGGCCAGATCTCAACTCTTAACTCTTGCAGCACCAGAACATCCCACTGGCTGACCCCAGCTCGACCCCGCACTCACACTTGCCGCTCACCCTCACTTTACTCTCTTTCCTGCCCACCGTCGCTGCTCACAGCTTGTGGACCTCACTCTCCCTCACCGCTGACAACCAACAAACATCTCGATGACACCCAGAAAAATTAAATGTCAAAACGCCTCACATAACGCCGAACGCAAATATAAAACCCCAGCAAACCTGTTCCCCATGGAAAGTCTCGTGATTGGCTGGATAATGCGAGTAGGCGGCGCATCTTCGCCCTGAGGCAGCCAACGAGAGGTGAATAGTAAGTGACCACTCCGAGTCAGTCGCTCACAGGCCGCAGAGGAGTAAGGTTGCGCCGCGCGGCCGGGCTTGTCGCACCAGGTGGCGGCGGCTGGTGAAGATGATCCTCATAATGGTTACATCCTCACCATTCACTCCCTCTCAAGTATTCCTCGCGGTGGGTCACTTTAATTACCTTTATGGATACGGTCTATAAGTAGAAGTGCTGTTAGAGAGGTCCCAGGAGCACTTAGGAGGGTGAGAGGGCAGCAGATGGAGGGAAGGTAATGCTGGGTGAAACTTGGCACTGCAGGTGAACGGAAGAGCAGGACAGGCAGGAGGGAGGCGGCAGTCACCTCGTCTTCGCCCCCCAGACACCTGAGTGAAAGTTGCTTCTGCCCTCACTAGCCCCCACTGCCCCACTCCCCACCACCCAAATGGTCCCCACCACTCTCTTCCCAATCTCCAGCACCCCACCAGTGCCCTCCAACACGACCTCACTTCCCCACTACTAACATTGTCCCACTCTTCGGCACCCAACTAGCACTCTCTTTACTTCTGCTACTTCCTCACTGCTACCAGCCTTTTCTTCCCACCAGTTCAAAACACTCTAGTCCCCACTGCCCAGATACCTCCCCGCGTCTCTTTCAACATCCTCCTTACTACTACCAATCCTCACGATCAACCCCCACTAACCCCGCTACCAGAACCCTCCCACTCTCCACCACTGACCCCCACTAACCAACCAGTCCTCTTCTAGCACCCACCACACCAGCCCTCTACTAGCCCCTTGCCTCTGAGCTGTCTTTACCACTCATCACCATTACCCTACCAGCCTTCTCCCCAGTCTTCACCACCAGCTCCCTGTTAGTCCTTCGTCCCTTTTCAGCTTCTTCCTCTCCATCCTGTCACTGTTAGCAATCCTCACCACTCTCCTCACAGTTCCCATCACCAGTCTTCACTATCCCAACAATTTCTTCTCTGTCTCCAGCACAAATCCTCACTACCCCACCAGCCCCTTGCTTCCTCTCAGCTACCCCCCACCCCATTACTCTCCCTTAACTTTCTAACCACTAGCTTTTCTCAAGGCTCCCTCTAATATCTGTAGGTCTTCTCCTCTTCCCCAGCCCATCTTAACCTTTTCAGTACGATGAGACTTTGTTTATCTTTCCTTGCTATCAACAAATGTTATTGTGCCGGAGACTTTTCGAACTGATGGGGTTAGCTGTAGCCTTCATTGGTCACCTTCGCTCTCCGGGTGCTCTAATAAACAGAAAGCAGCCGTCTGATATCAGCAAGAACAAAATACAAATAACATCTTCAGGCTGGGGGGGTTAACGGCCAGTCCAAACCCGTGGTACCCGCTGAACATCCTCTGACGATTTTACTCAGATTAAGAGATACAGTATTTCGAGCTTAAAGAATTGATTGCCTTCTTCATTAACTCTTCCACAAAATTCGTAAGAGGTCTCTCCTTAGCTGAATACAATAGTCTGAAGGTAACATGAAGACACCCAAACATTATGTCATTGGGGTGTAGATGTTAATAATACCACACCATCACTTATAGGGCTTACAAAATTGCCTTGTTTAATGCCATTTTTATTTTCCCAATGCAGATCCACCGTCCAGCCTCGCCAGCTGCCCTGCACTATCCCTGGAAGACAGCCAGCAGCACTAGCCGTCCCTGAGAAGACTGGGGCACTCAAATGCTATCAATTCTTTTAATCCTTTTAATTCTACGACGTATTTTGTATAATCTTTCTATTTCCAGACAGTTTTGCTCATTTTATTATATTTTTTTTTTCACTGAAGACGTTAAATATAGCCTTCATTTACACCTTTAATACAGTACAGGTAACAGTCATCCGAAACCATCTGGAAGCAGCTAGAATAAAATCGAAAATACAAATGCTTCATCCAATTTAACGGGTTAATACTCCAGTATGATGAGGCCCTTTATGTTCTATTCTTGCTATCTCCTAATGGTTTTATCCAGCTTAAGAGATATTTCGAACTGAGGGACGTGAGCTATAACCTTCGTTAATGCCTTCATTATAAACTAAGTCTCCTAAGCTCAATAAGACCGTCAAACAGTAGCAAAAAATAAACAGACGCCATCAAACTCAAGGAGTAAATGGTTCTTTCTACCTCTTGTCTTCCACTGGCGTCAGGAATATTTTCTCCGTCTCAAAAATGTCTTTTTCCACCATCATCCAGGTAGTCCCTATCTTCCATTAAGCTCTTCAGTCCAAGGACGTCCTTCCTATATTGTTCAGGCTACTAATAGATGTTCATAGCCCTCTTAGTAGGTTTCTAGTTGTCAGTGGGTTGACGAAATCTACATTTCATCCCTCCAGTTAAACAAAATATTCTGAAGACTGGAAAGCACTCAGACAGCGCATATCTCCGCCAACGCAAAAAAAAAGAAAAAAAAATCCTCTTTCCTACCAAACGAACACTTTTACAGTCTCACATTGTCAATCAGTCAATTCTACGGTCTTAGTCCGCCCTGTCACTGAATCTCAGAGATCGTGTACCGCCGACGACACCAATTCAATTTATGAATCAATCATGTATCCGGATCCACCTCAGAATACAATCAACTCATCCCTAACCCACTGTCCACCATTTCACCTTATTCAATGAAATCCAATAAAACCTATTTTTTAAACACATATCATTGGATTTCACCTTATTCAATGAAATCCAATAAAACCTATTTTTTAAACACATATCTTGCATAGAAATAGACAGACAGTAAGACAGACAAGGCTAAATACATACCCTTCTTCGTTGCCGGAGGTAACAAAAAAAATTATTAACTGTTCATACAGTACATACACGCATGCATACATTCACAAGTAAGTATATATAAAGTGAAGTTTCTGCATATATATATATATATATATATATATATATATATATATATATATATATATATGAGAGAGAGAGAGAAGAAGGAATTTGTTCTCTTCTTGTGTGATAATTCTTCTTCCAGCAAATATTTCTCATATCACCACCAACATTACTAAATTACCCTCAATCTCACTGACGCTGTTACAATGTAATGTTCATAGGGGCTCATTCCATTATCGTCACTCTTGTTATAATATCGCGAGAGCTGTCTTCCCTATCGTCACTGGTTACCAAATATCACTGTTCGTTGTTCTGTGTTCACTGATGTCTCCCGTCGATACGAGAAAATACTAATATAAGAAGTAAGTGTGACCACAAGCATAGTAATACAAACACCAGTCTCCGGCAGAAAGTCAACCACAAGACTGGAAAGCGCTCAGAGAGTGCATACCTACGCCACTGCCACTGCCATTAAGAAGGATCCGGATCCGTGGATATATGGTCCGAATCAGCCCCAAAATATATTTAGTTCTTTCTTGGTCCATGGTCCACCTTTCCACAAAATTTCATTGAAATTCACAGGGTCCTTCCGGAGATATTGTGCGAGATACTCCGGATCTGGATCCAGATCCGTCCCAAAATATAATAATTTCTTCCTTGGCATTTGGCCCACCCTTATACAAAATTTCATCAAAATCTGCTCATAACTTTTGCATAATCCCGGATCCGGATCCATGAATATAGGATCCGGATTCGGACCCGTCCTCAAATTTAATAATTTCTTTCCTGGCCCATGGCCCACCTATCCACAAAATTTCACTGAAATTAATTGAGAACTTTTGGAGACATTGTGCGGGATACGCCTGATCAAGATCCGGATCCGGCTCGAAATTTAATAATTTCTTCATTGATCCATGGCCCACTCTTCACCAGTATTTCAACAAAATCCGTTCATAACTTTCTGAGTAATCCTGCTCACAAAAAGACGGAAAAACCAACCAACCAATGCGGGGTAAAACATAACCTCCTTGAGGAAGGTAAAAATACAAACTTGACGCTGAGACTCTCACATCGCTGCAAATGTTATTACTTATTTATATTTTTCTTTTTCCCAACAGCTTACACCAACTACTGGGAAGCAATTAGCTGATTTTGACACTGTTTTTACCTCCCAGTCCATATAAAACCTCATCTGTGTGTGTGTGTGTGTGTGTGTGTGTGTGTGTGTGTGTGTGTGTGTGTGTGTGTATATATATATATATATATATATATATATATATATATATATATATATATATATATATATATATATATATATATATATAGATAGATAGATAGATAGATAGATAGACAGATACAGATATGCATATGTATGGATGGCTGCTTTATTACTAAGTCGACCGAAACACGCACGTCAGTATGCTAGTTGTTCCTTGGTGTTGGTATATTCTCACACTGTTAGAGGCTTTATACTGTGCTGTACCTATTTCACAATTCCTTACTTAATATTCCTTCAGTGTTACTGCTTTCCCATCTCTTTTTGCCTTTCTCTTCGATGTATTGTAGTCCTGCTGTACAATAATTGTAGTTATCCATTTCTTGTCACTTTCACTTTCTGCCGAGCGATTCGAAGACTTGAATAATGAGTGAAAGGATGTATGATCCATTCCCTTGGGCGTTATGTTAATAGTTCTCCTACTCTTGTGTTTCACTGCTTCAACTTTTAAATCACTCTCATCCCAAGTATTAGCTAAAAAATAAAAATAAAGGGCTGAGAGAACTGATGATTACTTTCACTTCTTATCTCATACTCCATATTATCTGCAACATTTCATTAGCATATATATCAAGGAGGAGTCAAGTTTTCCTCCTTTTATTTTAATATCCTCTCGGTATCATGTGACAATAATGGCTACTTCATAATCAGCATTTAAACCACACACATTTATGTCATTAGTCTCGATTCATCCAGATGTTAGCAACATTATCTTCTAGATAACCATCGACGTATCAGCGAAGTACTATAACATGGTTTTATTGTTATGAGAACTAAGTTTCCTTAAAACACAGTTACTTGACTTATTTCACCACCTGTTCTTTACACTGGAACATTACTGCACTCAAAGCATGACTTCTTTCAGAACATTACCTCGCTCTAACATATTAATAACACACAGAACATCTAACAGCATATTTCTATTCTTATAACATATACTCATTATTTCATGGTAACAACACTTCTCAAATTATTAGACCCAGCACAGTGTAATATCCCCTCCTCAGATGCTGTTACTCCAAACGTCATTTTCATCATCATCATCACTGCCTGTCAATAACAGGGATGGATGAAAAGGAACCAGCAAATACAAAACAAGACCAAAGTCTCCTGCTAGACTTGGCGGGTCATACTGCAGGTAATTAGGTGCATTACAATCAATCAATCAATATATAAACAAATAAAAAATATACACATATTTATTTATTTAATGATAGATAATGAGTTGAACTGATTCGAGCTCACCTATAAGGATAGGGCAGAAAGGGTTAGCTATTGCATTAACTCTTGGGCTGGTGCATGTGGTCTTAAAATAAACAGGCTGTCACCGTTGACATATGTAAGGAAATACAAAAACAAGTAAATAAATAATTGATTTAAGTACTATACTCTACGTACAAATCAGTAAACAACAATGAACACGCAAAGAGTGCATCACCTGCGTCCACCAACTAGCCTCAGGGTTGAATATTTTACTTTGTTCTGTGACTCTGACCTTCGACATATTACTTTCAAAATCATACTATTTCATTCTTGCCAAACCCTCAACCTTGCCATCAGTTGTGACTCGAATTTGATTAAAACAGTTCTCAGCTGCCTCTTCCAAGTGACCTTGAGCTTTAGACTTGACCCGTCACCTTGGTTTTTAACTGGTTGTTCTCAAAATCGAACCTGATTTAACCTGAACACTTCCACATAGTGTGCATCGGATAAACACTGCCTGAGTTGACTTTGCCATTTCACCTTGAACTCTGACTTATTATTCTCAAGAACATCATGTCAACTTCTTGGGTGACCCTTAACCAATCCAAGACGTTTACTCTACAATGTTTGCACAGACAGTTGTTGAAGAGAGTGTACGGTTGACCTGGTCCAGTGACCTTGAACTGTGATCTTGTGTTCTCAACAATGATAGGTTTCTAAGGGGGCTGACCCTCCACCACTCCACCAGGTTTGGTTAAAATCAGGAAAGAGATGTTTGACTTATTTTGATAACACTTGCTCGCGCACGCACGCACGCACGTACACACACACACACACACACACACACACACACACACACACACACACACACACACTAAAACAAAACACTCGTTCTTGCTCCGCTAGCCCGAGTGTAATAAATAAAATAAATAAATAAATGAATAAATAAAACCGACATATTCTCACTCTGACCTCACTCGTAAGGATGGTACTGGAGGTGTTAGATGTTGCCTTTAACAATCTTTCGCCCTCAGGGGGGAAGGGAGGAAACTATTAAGCTATGCAAAATAGACTGCTGATAAGAAGTTCTGAAGGAAGAAGGTGCCATCGCAGTGAAAGGACTAAGCAAGAGCAAACGTAATATAAGCAACAAGAGGAAAAATAACCATCATCTCTCACTCTTATTCCCACCTACATATGGGGGGAGGATGAAATAAAGACAATGAATAAAACAAAGCTGAAATAAACGGAGAAATAAACAAGGGCATGCTTACCTCTTCATTCCCATAAGTTAACATCTTTCTTCCTGCTATCTCCAATCGATTATATTTACAACAGACTTCCAACTGCAGGGTATAGAATTGGCTTTCATTACTCCCTCTCCAGCACAGGTTCTCATAAAACGAACAAAACCATCTGAAAGGAGCAAAAAGTACAGATGAAGTCCCCGGTCTGAATAGAGTGCCAACCTGATCTTACTCTAAGTTCACTCGTAATGATGGGATCTGAGGGGTAGGATTACTCTATATGTTAACTCTTACGCTAGGGGTAACAAGTTTAAAGTTTAGAAGCCGTCCTCGTAATGCAAGGGTTGAGTGAATGCTAATGATGATGTTGATGATGATAAGAATACTAACACTAATACTAATAATAATAACGCTATTACTAATAATAACCGGAAAGATGAAAATAATGGTGATGATGATGATGAATATGATACTACTACTAATAATAATAATGCTAATACTACTAATAATGATAAAAATAATAATGATGATGATAATGATGATATTATAACATACAAATGAGCAAATTTAGCAATTCACTCTGAGCTCACTCGCAAACAGCAAGATTAAAATAAGCAAGACATCATCGTATGGAAAATGATTAAGTACAATAAATAAACAGAAAAAGAAAGAGTAAAGTTAAAAATGCATGATCCCACTCTGAGTTCAGTGGTAAGGATGGGAGTGGAGGGGCATGGGGGATGGTGGATTTAAAGGCGGCATGGAATATATTAAGTGTTGGATTTAGCATACAATGGGGCGCGTGTGAGTGTATTGCCTCGTGCTATCTCCCCTGTCCTCTTTATCCATTGTTATCTACTCTCTAGTCTGCATTATCGGGCCTGGGTAGTCTTTGCTGGTACTACTTTTGAAGTCTGGTCTTATATTTCCCTACTGCTCCTCTGTATTGCTTGTAATTTTCCTCCATTAATTATTTGCTTAAACGGTTGTCTGTTTTGTCCCCTTCCTTCCCTATTCTTCAGTCACGATCATGTTTCTCTCTCTCTCTCTCTCTCACACACACACACACACACACACACACACACACACACACACATCCTTTCTTTTTAACTTACTTTCACATTTGCATTACAGCCTCTGTTCTCACACATCTTCCCCCTTCTAATCCCTGCTTGGCACTGCATCCACAGTTCTTACACATTTTCCTTGTAACCAGTTCCTGAACTTTTCTACACAACTACCTGTTTTTTTTCACGTCCCTCCCTTCGCATCCTTTCTGCACTGTACCTCCGCATCTGCCTCCCACCCACTGTTATTATATCCACTATTGCCAACCTCTCCCCTTGCCCTCCCTCTTGCCCACACCGTAAATTCCCTGGGCTAATTGGTGAGAGTGCCGTATGGGTGTTCTTTATGACGGGACTGTGGGTATGGCGACTCGTGGCTAATTGTGTGATGCTGGTGGTGATGTACGAACACTAGGCTGTATTTATAAACTGTCTACATCTTAAGTTTTGAACAAGATTGCTTGGATATCCATTTGTCTCAACTCAAACAGCTGCTATGAATTTCTAAATCAAATTAGTGAATATTTAAGTGACAAAATTAAACAAAACAAAACTCTGACGATAATATCTGAATAAGGTCTGGATCCTTTATAAATAACTTCTCTACGTGAACTTTACCTGCATATACGTGTACTTTACCTCCCTATCCATACTGAGCATATGATGAAGTGGCCTACAGTCGAGATGTATGGGATGGTGGTGGTGATGGAGGGACAACGACTTACATATACGCACACTTTTCCCGCCGATATATACAGAGCGAGTGATGGAGCGGTGCATATAGGTGTACTTTACCTGCCTATACATACAGAGGGTGTGATGGAGGGGCCTATAGTTGAGATGTATGGGATGTGAGGACCGATACCTATAATTTCTGAGAGGGTGCTGGAAGATGGGTTATGCGAACGTGAAGGTATTTGAAACTGGCTTGTATGGGACTTTTTTTTTTTTTTTTTTCTGGGCAGGTGATTAGCATCGTATTTTTGCGTTGGCTTATAACACCCCCGAGTCTGGATGATGTCCCTTTTGGTCTATTTTTGCTCCTACCAGACGATTATATTCTGATCAGGAGAAACCTTTCGATTTGAAGAAGCTGAGGCTAACTTTAACCTCTACCGCTCGAGATCGCCATCCTAAGTTGAATAATATCGTCGGAAAATGGCAAGAGTAAAAATGGAAAAGATGCCCAAGGACTCAGTGGACTTACCACTTTCGACGGCGTGTTTTCCTTTGCTTAATAAAATCATCTGTGGTTAGCCAAAGTGATGGGCAAAGTGTATAATTAGCTGCGTAAGGGTCAAGCTATGCAGTGTTTGGCATACTTACTGCTTTGAGTTCTTCCAGGGTTAAATGAAAGCGTCTAGAGATATCAGAATTAAACGGATAGTTTGCATGTCGCCGCAGCACACACACACACACACACACACACACACACACACACACACACACACACACACACACACACACACACACACACACACACACACACACAAGGCTAAGGAATATACAATACACCGTGAAGAACACAAATCCTTCACCTACAAGGCACGAAAAGGCAATCCGAAGCTCCATAAAATTGCCTGGCCGTATCAAGAATGAAAGTTAAAGATTTCTGTCATCGCGCAAGAATTAACACATGACCTCCTTTGCAGCAAGACTTCCTGGATGTAAGCAGTGTATTAATTTTCCTTGAGATAAACTAACGTCAGAGCTTCTCATGACTGATTTACGATTAAATTTTGCGGCGGTTAGTGGCATATTGCGTCTGACCCTCTCCTCTGGCCTCACCTTGTTTGGCTGTGGGGGCACGACCGAGGGGTTTGGTGTACTCAGACTTCATTAAAGAATATTAAAGTTTGAGGGATGATTTAATCCCTGCACGACGAGAGACCACTCTGAAACTGAATAAAATTATGGTTTAAGATTTCAGTTGCCGTCAGAAAGTTCGTGGAGACTGTTTTCAATCCTTAGGAAACGAGGGGCCACTCCAAAATCGAGAAGATTGTCTGGCAGTAGGTAGAAGAGAAATACATGGGACTTCCCTCGTCACTAGGATGTTAAGATAAACTGGAACAGCAATGTATACTAATACGTAACGATTACCGATAAAACCAATAAATTAACAGAAGTTTAGAAGAACGGTCCCTGACGAGGGTAAGCACAGTCAAGGACAAAAGTTGGCCTACTATTCCACCGTGTCTGTTTCGCACTTAGTACATGTCTGTCACCTTACTCTTATGCATCCCATCAAGGAACATTATGAGCAGACAGACATATCAAGCCTTTCCCATTTTAATAACATCAGACAAAAGAGGAAAGTGGTAGTAAAAGAGATGAAATTAATACCAAGTGAACTTTTGTCCTCGACTTAACAGTAATAATCATCCACACAGCTGCACGCTTGCCTGACTAGAGATATTCACAAAACTGCTTTGCTTCTTCGGCCTAGGAGGTATACAGTATTAAATTCTTGCCACTTCAAGATGATTTTATTAAGATTTTGATAAACTTGTAGATCAAAGAGGGCTAAACAACAGTTTTCGGCGAATTCTTCCGATGAAAAGTCATCATTTTCACTACAAAAGGCCTGCGGATTATTTTCTTTTGTTTAGGCCAGACTTACAGGACTAGGGAAGTAAGGTATGGCTTTAGAAATAACACCCCTACTACAAAAGGTCACCCCTAAGATGAGTAATAATGTCCTGGCTGTTGCAAGGAAATAAAATGTAGGATACGCCACATGATTCCTAAGGTCATGTCACTGAAACCGAGGACATATTATTCATTTTCTTGTTAGAGACACACTACATATATATTACGCAACTCACAATGAAGACTAGAGTACTATGGAGGTTTTATGAAGGGTATACTCATACCTAGCCCTTCCAGTTGGGCAGGCCTCTCTTAAGCTGTATATCATAGCGTGGTATCAGGAAAACAGCATAAAACATGTCATCATACTGAAGGAGTTAAAATACCTTTCTGTCACAAAATCGCTTGAGATGATTTTTTCCTCTTTCACAGAATTCTTTACGATAAAACTTTACTTTTTCTCACAAATTAGTTTACGGTCATTTTTCTTTCGTTCACAAAATAGCATAGGGTTATTTTTCTCTTGTAACTAGGATATGTTTAAGTCATAATTATGAAGGGAAAATGATCATAACTATGTGCCGTATGTGAATCAATGTACGTCGTGCACAGCCGACCACAAGCACTGACCAACAGACCTATGCCCTTAATCTCGTCGGTTTGCCAGGTTTCTAGCTCCGACTCTTACCTGTGTGTGTGTGTGTGTGTGTGTGTGTGTGTGTGTGTGTGTGTGTGTGTGTGTGTGTGTGTGTGTGTGTGTGTGTGTGTGTGTGTGTGTGTGTGTGTGTGTGTGTGTGTGTGTGTGTTCTGCCTATGGTGTGTTAACTCTTTCGTGGTCCCGTTTATTCTGATATCTATTCTACTCCTACCAGACAATTTTATTCAGAGGAATGTAATTATTGGCAGCCTGCTGTTCTTATTACTGTTTCCAAAAGCCCTCTCTTTGTCGGGGCAACTATACTGTAGAATTCTGTTTCAGGTAATGCAAGCAGTTTTATTCACTTGAGGGTGATTCAGAGGAGCCTGGGAGAATTACCAACGTCTTACAAGCTGCGTCGATATTACAAAAGCATAAATAACACACATGAAGAAGCGTGAAGTGTGATACGTGAAATAAATCGCACAGGAAAAAATGTTAGGAAGTCAACTAAGGAGCAGTTCGTAGTGGTTGGTGTCCCGTGCTTGGATGGGCTTGCCTGGGGGCGCTCCTGCCTGTATATAGCCACTCCCTCATTAGTTATGCTCCCCCACTCACACACTCACTCACTCCGTTCCACCCTCCCGCCACCTGCACATCTCAAGTAGGTCAGGCGGAGTACTGACGTGGTGGTGATGGACGGAACGGAAATTTCAGAACTGCAGTCAATTTGGGAGTTTATAATTTACAAGGGCGCCTAGGTTAAAGTTGGGTTGCGCTAGGCTAAGGTAGGGTAGGTAAGTCTGGCCTTCTAGTGTTACAGTATGCTAGAGTAGGTCAGGTTAGGTTAGTCTGTTAATGTAAGGGTAAAGTAAGTTATGCAATATTAGTCTGTTAGTGCAAGGGTATGTTAGGTTAGGTTAGGTTAGTTTAGGTTACTCAAGTTTCTTAGGGTTGGGGTTGATTTAGATTGTGTTTGGTTACGTTAATCTGTCAGGGTTAAGTTATATAAAATTGCTTTAGGTTAGCCCGTCACAGCAAGAATACGTTAGGTTAGGATAAGGTTGCCGGGATACAAAATAAAAACGTTCATCCGGAGAACAGAAACTTAGAGTGCGTTGCTGAAACGCAGGGGCTGTGCGGATTAGTGGTGAGCCTCCATTCTTTTTTGTTTAAGAGTGTTTCAGGTCCTTTGTACATGAATACTTTTTCTGCTTAAAACACCCAAACACCCTCAGGCTCCTATGACTCACACGCAGTTGAATAGTTACCTAGAGTTACGTGGAATAAAATATGTTGTCTCTAACACGAAAGGTTTGATATCAAGAGAGTTTACTTAAATAACAGAATAAGCACTATGACAAGACATGGTAAGAAATATATTTGTAGCGTTGCCTAAGGTTAAAAATAAAAGCACATATTCTGCACATACTTACAGAAGAATTCTAGTCGAAGAAAAAAAAATCATATCTCAGCGAAAGCATACACGAAAAAGCAATAATTAATTCACAGCGGTTGTGGTGATGCCTAAATCCTGGCGTGAAACCCAGTAAACCGACCAATAAATCTTCGCTTCAATTGCTTCCTGTCAAATGAGCAAGTCGCCTGAAGGTCACTCTTAACCCCTAACTCCGATGAAGAATTTATATTATACTATTGCTGTTTTCATGCGATCATAATACTGTAAGTACTGGAGAGACTTTTCCTACAGGAGGGGTTAAATACAGCCTTGGTCATCGCCTTCAGTTTTAGAGTTGAAAATCTTTGAGCAAAATCGTGTAGAAATTGAAAAAAATAAAATAAAAATGAGATCCTCGGACAAAAATGATTAATGAACACCCGGATACCAAGAAGACGTGGCTTTTTATTTATTTATTTTTTTTAATATTTTCCTAGATATGAATTTTCCTTGTCGTGTGATGACGTGATTGGTTTATTATCCTATTCTCTTCTCCTGTACAACGAATTTCTTCTTTTTTCCTCCACTAGTTTTCATTCCTTTTCTCCTCTACTAGTTATCATCTTTTCTTTCCTCCGAATCCCTCTTTTTTTTCTCTACTACTTGTTATTCTGTTCCCCTCTTTATAATCTTCCTTTCTTTCCTCTTTATTCCTTTTTTTCACCACTTGTTATTTTCTTCCTCTCTTTCCTCCTTATTCATACTTTTTTCCTTTTACTTAGAATGACGCTCTTTTTCTCTCTTCTCCGTATTTCCCCTTTCTTCCTTCTGCTTGTTATTTTCTTCCTCTCAGCTCTACTTTCCTCTTTCTTCTCTCTCCTCTACACAGTGCGCAAGATGCGGTCTTCCATCAGGAGGAGGAAGAGGAGAGGGTGGTTCTAATCATTAGCACTACCTTGCAGTGTGAAGCGTCTAGGATACAGCATCCGGTAGCGCTACAGAAGCAGTTTTGGGGTTGAGTATGCTATTGTTATGGATTTTTAAAAGAGTATTAGATGTGTTTGCTGTGG